>NC_133659.1:81581235-81881235 GCF_037893015.1 Macrotis lagotis
TATTTCTTTTCAAGAAGTGACTTATTTCAAGTTGTTAGAGTGATCTAACTGCTAAATTCAAAATTATCCTTTAATGATGTGATAGCAAAGATGAAACAAGATAACAGCAAATCACCTAGCCCTGGCCTAAGACACATTGGCATAACCTAGCCAGTGTTAGAAAAGAAGTAATTTTTAGGAAGGGCAAACCCAATCCAACCATCTTGGTAGAAGGAATTAGTAGACAATTGGAGGTTAGCTCACAAATAATCATTTATGTTAATCTCAATTAGACCTCTTTAAACCCATAGAGATCAATACAGACATTCAACTTTATGATTACACTCAGAGCTTGAACTCATCAAAAAAGGAAAATATGAGGGTAGATAGACAAGCAAAACTTTTGACATTCCAGTGACTCTTTTGCCCAAAGAGAATATACAGATAAAAAGCATTCCTTGCCCTCTCAATGGACATACAACAACAAAATAACTCTGAGGCATAGAAGAGAGCAAGGTCCAGGTCTCTTGTTTTTCCTCATTATGACTTTAGTCCCTTTCTGCATCTACTTCCAAAAATAGATACTGAAAAGATTCTTCTTCTTCTCTTTCCAAGAAGTCCACTGCACAGAAAATTCCCCTCCTGTCAATAATAAACTAGTCATTCAAACTGTCAAACTGGGAGGTAATTGCTAGAGGATATTTCCCTCCTTTAGTTAGGATGCTTGGGTTCAAAACAAAATAGTTCAAGGATTTCCCCTCTCAGATCACATGAGAAAGAATCTTTCTGCCTCTGTCATAGGTTCGGCCCTCAAATCATGTGTATTAGCGTGCTTTCTTAAGTCTAAGCAACAAAGCAATCAATCAAGCTCCTATTTGTACCATTTGCTGATTTCCAAGGTGCAAATATTAGCACTGAAAATGTAATCTTCCCTCAGTAGGTTTCTGGAGCTGACTCCAGCACAATCCTGCCTCCGATGTAGCCATCTCTTAAACAAGCCAAGTTAACGCTCAGTTAACGCTCAGATCTTTGGTCTTTGACCTCTACTCTGAAAAGAGAGATAGAAAGCAGATAACTAAGATCAAGGGGACAGGAAATCTCTCGGAGAGTGTGAGTTGGAGTATGTGTCTCTAACCCAAGCTATCACTGGAAAGTGAGGAGAACACTGAAGCTTCTGATACTGTCAATCCCCCCTCTTGTTCCTGATACCCTCCTCTCTCTAGGTTTTTGAGACACTATTCTCTCCTGATTCTACTTTTACCAACCAGTGTTTCCTTTTCTTCATCCAGGTCCTACCTCCTACACATAAGTGTTCTTTCCCCATCTCTATGTCCTAGGCCCTCTTTTTCCCTCTATATTATTTCTCTGGATACTCTTATCAGTTCTCAAAGATTCAATTACCATCACTGTGTTGATGATTCTCAAATCTACTTACCCAATCCTAACCTCTCTACTGACCTCCAGTATAATTCCAACTATTTTGCAAAAAATCTCACTCCACATGTTCAAAACTAATTCATATTTCACACCCCTACACATACACCAAAAAAAGCCTCCCCCAAACCTATTTTCCTCATTACTGTTGAGGATACCATCATCCTATCAATCACTCAAGCTCACAACCTAGGTGTCTCTCAACTCCTCTCACACCTCCCATAGCCAATCTGTTGCTAAAGCCTGTTGATTTTCCCTTCAAAATATCTCTCAAACCCCCAACAACAATTTTTGAATTATCAAACATAACAGGATGATTCAATTACCTAATGGGGCCAAAGAACTTTCCCTTCTCTCTAAATTAGCTCTTTCATGAGTCTAAATTGTTCATTGAAACCCTAGGGAAATATATTTTCTCCTGTTCACAAGTGTTTCACTATGTTTTTAATGTTACATTGGGTTAAGTACATGATGACCCACTGTGTAATTTGGGCAGGAAATTAGATCTTCTGAAGATGGTCAGTCTCATATTTTCTAGATCTGGTCATTTGTGAATGTCCTAGCACAGATATGCCATGGGTAAAATTATGATGGCAGTATTGTTGTTTTAATGAGGTTATTTTTCATTAATCTAAATGGAAAAACACTCATTTTTTTTTATGCTCACAAACTGACATTTCAAATCCACAGGACATGGATTCTAAACTTCAGGGAAAAGTTAAAATATTTCCTAAATAAAATGTACTTTGATATGTGCTGTCAAAATTATGCTATTAATATATTTAGCTGAATACTTCTGAACATAAGATATTTAATTTCAAACATTAAATTAAATTACTCACCATAATTCAGGGCCTAATGTGAATTCCCTAGTGACAAATATACATAACTTTTATTCTGTTTATGTCCTGCATCTTTAAAGATGATTTTTCATTACATTCCTTATTCTCTTCACTTTATGCTTTGCTCTGTGATAGTCTATCCTCTGATCTTTGAATTTTATATTACATAGAAGAATTATAGAAGCCTATTGGATTGGTCTTCAGTTCCACATTGGCACTCACTCAAAATTAGTTCTAATTAGTAGTCATAGCAGAAATATTAGAGACTGAAGATGACACATGAGAATTTATAATTATTTTGTTGGCATGCAAAAAAAATATGACTCAGTTTGAACCAGAAAATATAAACAACCACAGAAGAAGGAACTATAAACCAGAATGGAAAAGAGTAAGTAGAAGTGATATTTGGAAAGCAATTAATTTATTTCATTTGACCTTAAATCAAAAGACGTAGGTTTAAGACCCCCTTTCTGATACCTACTGCTATTATTCATCCTTCATTTTCGAAGCTTCTCAGACTTAGTAGATTTCTGAAGGCAAACAAGTCACCAAGTCCTTCTTCATATATTTACATGATGACAAGAAGCATTTCCATAAGAGGTGGGAGGAAGTTTGGAGAGAAGACAACCAAGTCTAGAAAAACTAAGAGTTTTCATGGAGTGGAGAATAGATTGGAGTGAGGAAGAAGTTTTTGTAAGAAATCAACTAACAAGATATTTTAATAATCAAGGTGGTTGCAAGGCAGAGGGACTACTCATTTATTTATTTGATTATATTTAGAGCATTTTCCAAAGTTCTTTCCTTACATCTTCACTGAGAATTTCTATCACTTTTTCCTGGTACCTGTGTGACTTTGGACAAGTCACATATCCCTCTAGGATTCAGTTTCACAAAAATCAGAATTTTAGGATTGGAAGCAACTACAATGACCACCTGGTCAAACTCATTCTTTCTACAACATACATAACAAGGGATCATTTAACCTTTTCTTGAACTCATAACTTGGTTAGACAGCCTGTCAGAATGAGCTCCAATGCCAGCATTCTCTTAGTAAAAGTCTGTTGTTGGTAAAAGATGTAAAAATAAGGAAAAAAGTCTCTTTTAGGTTTTTGCCTTAAAGGTTAAGTGAAAGTAGTTGAGATTCTAAAACTTCAAATGGTTTCATCTGCATATGAAAACATCAGGAATTTAACTGAGTATCAGATTTGCCCCTTACAAGAGGCAGAATGTTATCTCTACATACTCATTTACATAGTCTAAAGAAAGAGACTAAAGAGAGCTAATGATAATGCAGTCTAAAAAAAAGATAAGAGGAAAACTGAAGCTTTTCTTAGAAAAGGGATGCCAGATGAAGCAGTGGATAGTGACCTTGGAGTCAGGAGGACAGGACTTTGAATCTGACCTCAGATGCTTGACTTTTACTAGCTGTGTGACCTTAGGCAAGTTACTTAACCCAGACTGCCTCCCATCCAGGACAGTCTCCAGATGTCCTGATTCATATGTGGACCCAAATGGCTCTGGAGGAGGGAGTAAGGCTGGTGACTTAGCACAGTACTCCCTCACTCAAATCCACTTCATGTGCTTGTTATGGTATCACTTCTTTGATGTTGTGGCCTTCTAAAATGAAGGACAAACAGCAGAGAAGGAATGTCATAAAGAAACAATTAACAGGAAAGATAGCTTTGAAAGTAACATTTGGGTTTATCTCACACTTTGCTGTATGTAATAGATTTATAACCTCTCATAATCCTCTTTGTTTTACTCTATATGTGGAATTCTCATTATTGTTTGTTGTATTCAGAAAAAAAATATGTCTTGTTACACAAACTAAGACAAAGAGGTCTGATGTTTTTTGGTCTTCTTTTGGAATTTTGGTGAAATTTGTGGGTCTCTTCTCAGAACAGCATGTTTAAAATGCATAAAATAAAATCCATAGGAGTGCAAAGGAAACCAATTATGTTGAAAGTTGCCATCTTTTAAAAAATAAGTTCACAGAGTTGAAGTCAGGAATACCTGATGATATCTCTTGTCCAAGGGGAGCCAGCCCTGAACTAGGAAGAGTCATACAAAAAAAGAGGCTGTATTTCCAGGCTTTAGTATAGGTGGAAATATTCTTTTAGTGTGCAAAGAGGATAAAGCCTAGGCTTGAGAATTTCTTGCACAAGAGATAGGAAGGAAGCTTCAGTGTCTAGATTCTCAGGATAGAATGAGATGTTTGTGCTGGTCTTAGGGTTTTTGAAAGAGCACAGAATGAGGGAGATGAGCAGAATCAGAAAACACTGTACACCCTAACAGCAACATGGGCGTGAAGATCAACCTTGATGGATTCACTCATTCCATCAGTGCAACAACCAGGGACAATTTGGGGCTGTCTGCAATGGAGAATACCATCTGTATCCAGAGAAGTGGAGTTTGAACAAAGACCAAGGACTATTAACTTTAATTTAGGGGGAAAAAAACCTGATATCTTATTGTCTAATCTTGCTATCTCTTATACTTCATGTTTCTTTCTTAAGGATATGATTTCTCTCTCATCACACTGAATTTGGATCAATTTACAACATGGAAACAATGTAAAGACTGATAAATTGCCTTCAGTGGGGGTGGGGGGGAGGGAAGTAAGATTAAGGGAAAAATTGTAAAATTCAAAATAAATAAAATCCTAAAAAAAGAAAAAAAAAGAAAGAAAGAGCACAGCAGTACCTCAGTCAAAGTTTTCAGTTGACCAAGAATCTCAAGGCAGTGGAGATGACAGTCAGGCAGCCTGTGTCTGACAACAATCATCAGGGAAGAACAGTGCACAGCCAAGAAAAGCTGGCAGCATCCAGTGGAATAGTTTCTAACAGAACAGACTAGAGGAGACCATAAGTCTACCATCACCAACCAAAAGCAGCAGAAAGAAATATGTAGCCCTGCAACATTGAAGGCATAAGTTGTGTATCTCCCCACATTCTTTGGCCATATTTGTTTCCTATAGATATACATCTGTGCTTATAAACTCTATGTACATACACTCTGCTCAGAGATGTTATTTTTACTTGTGGGAAGATGCACCACAGGGTTATGGAAAATATATTTATAACTATGCTATTCCAAAAGATGATTTCTTTTTGAGTTGATTTTGTGCTCTGGCTGAGAACTATAAATAAACAATCAGTGGGAACTCCTAAGTTATTGTTTTAGGAGTACAGTTCTAAATTAATGACCTTATGATCCTGAGTAGGGACTTTTATTAAAATTAAATTTTTTTTTTTAATTTTGAATTGAGTTCTAGATTCTCTCCACCCTCCAGCCCACACTTCACACTGGGTTTTCCCAGGTTTTTCTGAAGCCATCCCTTCCACATCATTACTTATAGAACAATAAATAGTGTTTTATCACAATCATTTGGCCCATTTTGTTCAATCATTTCCCATTTTATGGACATCCCCTTGATTTCCAATTCTTTGCCACTACAAAAAAAAGCAGCTATAAATATTTTTGTATACATATAGGTCCTTATCCTTCTTCTTTGACCTCTTTGGGATACAGATCTAGAAGTACAATTGCTGGGTCAAAGTGTATGCACCATTTTCTTGTTCTTTGGGCATAGTTTCAAACTGTTCTCCAGAATAATTGAACCAGTTCACAATCTATCTAGTTGATTAGTATACCTATTTTCCAACATTCCCACCAGAATTTGATGGAATTCCTTGAAACCAAGACATGTCATTCCCATTAGAAATATAACCATGAATGTGAAGTGGGGGAGTAGCCCAATTACAGGCATAGGGGTTATAAAGAGATTGCAAATATATATATATTTTTTATTGTGCCCCCTGGTGCCCAGAATGATACTACTCATGAAAAAGAAACAAAAAGAAATGCAGAACTATTGAAAGGACACTACTAAAACTTTAGTCATACACTAAAGAGGAGCCAGTACATATTCAAGTCTTTTGGTTAGTCGAAGATGGGGTTGAAGGACAGAACTAGCTAAACCTTACCTAAATATGAGTAGCTAAGTGTACTCACTAATCTTCCATTCTCTTATGATTTAAGAATTTAAGGGATAGAAGAACCTTTTAGTTCTTTCATTTAATCCAACCTTATTGTTTTACAACAAAAAAATGACCTAGAAAAGATATGTGACTTGTCCACTTTCAGACATGAGGAGCTAATGCAGGATATAAGCAACCTTTCTTGGAAAAGAAAGAACATGCATGAAGCATGACTACACGCTCTGAAGCTGGTCAGGCTGATAAATTAATCATGCTAAGAAGTTCATGTGTTGCTTCTCCCACATACTATTTGTACTTTAAAAGGAGATTCTGATCATGAACATTTAAGTTTGCCTGAACAACAATTCTAGAAGTGAGCATTTTAGGATCTAAGACAAGTAGAAGAGATATTTGGAAGTAGAGAAGGCCTTCACTGTGACTCAAGTAGAGATAGTCACAGATTCTGTCAACATGAAAGTGTGGTCTTTGTTCTGGTTAAACCCATGAAGCCTAATGTTCATAACCTTACAAAGCTACACCAAAAGTAACTTGGAAGAGATAACAGGGAAACAAGAGAAATCTGGAACTTTCATGGAACTAAACATTTTTTTTTCTTCCCACATTGAGCAATAAAGGTTTTTCAAGTAAATTCTTCCTTGTTAGTACAAAACAGAGTCAGGTAGCTTTCTTATGTCTCAACATTAAGTACAATTATGTTGAAAGTTGCCATCTTTTAAAAAATAAGTTCACAGAGCTGAAGTTAAGAATCCCTGATGATGTCTCTTGTTCAAGGGGAGCCAGTCCTGAACTAGGAAGAGTCATACAAAAAAAGAGGAGTTATCAACTGGTGATCACAAAAAGAACACTTTTATGTCCTCCATGCGAATAACAAATGCTTTCATTACCAAAAAATGTATATGAGGATCCTCCTTACATTTTACAATTCTCTAATGACATTGTGTACCTTCCAGAGGATCTAATAATTTAACAAATACTATGCAAGTTTAGACACATTTTTCAAAACATTTTTCAGCAATACTTAAGTATTAAATGTCACCAGTTTTATACCCCACCCTCACATTTCTCCTGGAAAAATCAATGGCATATGTTTTCCCCCCATTCAGCATTTGAGGATTAACTCAAAAAGGAAACTAGTTGCGCTTTCACATATTTGAATCAACATTTGTAAACCTTGTGTTTCTAGTTATTTTAGGAGAAATCAATTCCAAAGTCTCTAAGCAAAAATTAACGTACAATCAAATATCATCCTCAAATACATGCATACATACATGTATGTTAATACATATTTTCATGCATACACACAATTCCACTGATTGGAGTCACAAACTTCAAAACTTTCATATAAGGAAGGAACTCAGGTCAAATCATCCCTTCATTTCTCACCTGGCTTTACTACTTTGAAATTTCTTATTCTTCCACCATGCCTGAAGAGCATGCATGTATGTACCTTCTCAATAGTGTTCCTCCTCCCTCCTTCCCCAATTTTCAGCTTCCTTTTGTGTGCTATTTTCCTCCATTAGATTGTAAGCATCTTGAAGGCAGGATCTGCCTTTTTTTTTTATTCCTACATTGCCTACTACAAAGTAGGCACTTATATGTTGATTGACTGGTTCTAAACATGCTAAAACAAAAAACTGACCCCTTGAATAAGTCTTATCTATGTTTAAGTTAAATTTAAGAAAAGGTAATATTTGTTTATATATACATATTTCAATTTTGCTGTGTTTTTTTAAAATTCCTGTTTCCAAGTATTTTCACTAGATTAAGAATGTTTCAAACTCTGTTGATTCTTCTTTCAAGGGGTCTCTTAGGGACAGCTAGGTGACACAGTGGACAGAGCACTAACTCTGGAGTCAGGAGGACCTGAGTTCAAATCTGACCTCAGACACTTAATGATTCACCTCATTTTCAGGGGTCCAGCCTCTGCCGGGTCCTTGGAACCTGACAGGAGGGATAGAGTTGACGAAATGAGTTGAGTCAATGAGAGGGTAAAGGCAGGAGCAGGTTGACTGACTGTCAGCTGCTTGGATTTATTTTTATAGTCTCAGAATCATATCAAACAAGCAAACTAAAATCATTTCCTTGGTTACAAAAGTGTACAATTTTCATCATTAATCATTTAGTTCATATGGTTATGAGTCTGATCATGTAATGGTTACAAGTGTGATTATCAATCATGTAGTTAATTTTCTTGTCTCTGCTCAGACCATGATGACCTCAACCTGCCTGTTGCCTAGTTTGTTGTTGCATAGTAAAGTTATTAATTAAGCAGAACTTTCCTGATAATCTTTGATATAATTTGTTTAATGGAATGCTTTTATGTTTTTGTGCCGCATATGTAATGCTTTCCTATATGCTCCCTTGACAACCTATATTGGGGGTAGTTCTGTTTGTCCACCTGTCCGTTGACTCCTTCAATAACCAATTTTCCTTTCAGCCCTTGTTGGTAGACATTATGGTTTCTATGGCTTTTTATTCTTTTTCAATAAACTAAGGCTGTTAGAGTTCACATATTGGTCACCTATACTAACTATTCTCTCACCATCTTTATCATATATTCCTGTGTATGATAAGGGGGGGCAAAACTGTTCATTTCCCTGGAATTCTATCTGACCCATCTTGTATCTGTTTACCCTGTATATATTCTAACATCTCCCTGGAACTCCCAGTGCTGTGTCTTCCAAATTTCATAATGCTGAAGCCTTTTGTATATCTCAGGGAGAGGCAGTCCTGTTAAATTTGGACAGAGTTCACAATCTGTTTTATTCAAGGAATTTCTCTGAAATCCTTCCTTTATAGTCATTCCACTATTAGGATGAGTAAGTTCTGCAATCAATAATAGACCTATAAATATGGGCTCCTCTTATCAGTTCAGTGATCAAGGACAATTCTGAAAGACTTGTGTTGGAAAATGCTATCCACATCCAGAGAAAAATTATTGAGTCTGAATACAGGCCAAAACATACTATTTTCACTTTTTAGAACTTGTTTATGAGTTTTTTCTTTTTTTCTCATTTTTCCCTTTAATTCTTATATGTTAAAACATGATATGTTAAACATGATTGTACATATATAACCTATATGAAGAGGGAGATAAAAAATGTGGAACTCAAAAATTTACAAAAAGATGAATGCTGAAAACTGCATATAACAGAAAAAATAAAATAACATTCAAAAAATTTTTAAAAAGAAGTAGGTGCTCATTCCAATCAGTGAAATAATCCAGGACAATTTTGGAGTATCTGTGATAGAGAATATCATCTCTTTACAGAGAAAGAATTGGGGAGTTTAAAGAAAGACCAAAGATTATTACCTTCATTTTTTTAAATTGGCTTATGTACTACATAATTTTGCTATCTCTAATATTTTATCTTTTCCTCAAAGATATCTTTTTTCCTCAACACATTCAATTTTGATCAATGCATACCATGGAAACAATGTAAAGATTATCAGACTGCTTTCTGTGGGGCCACGGTGGGGAGGGAAGGGAGGTGGGGGAAAAAGTGTATAATTCAAAACCTTACCAAAAAATGATAAGTAGAAACTACTATTGCATATGATTGGAAAACAAATAAAATATTTATATAATTAAAGAAGAAGTGGGGAAACTCCTATTGTTTGGCTAGGGGGTGGGTTCAGTATTCATTGGATGGGGCAGCTGAGGAGGCTGGAAATAAGAAAGCATCAATTGAGGGTCAGTAATGGGGCAATTTTTCTTATGTTTTCAATCAAGCAATCATTTGTGAGTCAAGTTCCTTGGGTTGGCAAGACAGTCAAGAGTTGTGAGGTATAATAAAACATAAACACATGATTTAGGGTAGTATCTCTTCAAATGACATGTTGAATAATTTAAGTGGGTTGTTGGGGTGATGGTAAAATCATTATTGTCTGTGTACCTGAGAATAGTTTCTTCTTTGCTGAAGTTTTAAAAAAAATACCCATAGTTGGCACAACACACATAACAACATAACAGTAACCATAAGCAAAATCCACAGCAGACCATCACAAAGAAAGACCAAGTGTTGGGAGGAGACTCGTGGGTCACACCAGGAGTATGACTGGTCAGGTAAGAAAAGAGAATAGGAATATAGGCCAAGTCAAGGGGTGTGATGGATAAGGTAAAGACAGAGTTTTCATCCTCCTTTGGGTTAGAGTCGGACAGCTGGGATGGAGGGTCAAGGTCAGCCATTATCAAATCCAGCTAAGACAAGAATAGGCAAATAAAGTCTATTCTTAGACTTTCATAGATCTGCAGGGTAGACATAGCAAAGGAAAAGCTTGAGGCAATATAGACAATCTCATGAGGATTTCTATTAACTCATCTAAAGATTATAACTGTTGATCTATCTGCAATAAGTTAACTGATTGCCAAATGAAATTACTTATTCACCTACTAATGAGGAGAGAAATGGAACAGTTGTTGCTTCACAATCATTGGAATCAATTTTCCTTAATAGATGATGGCCAAAAATGGTAGCACAAGGCTTATGGATAAAACTCCCATAATGAAGACTGACAGGGGCACACACACTAGACAGCTGCCTGGGTAAAACATGGATTGGGACGTAGAAGAAGCAGGAATTAAGGAACCCTGATGTAGGCTCTGTTCTTATTCTCTCCTATCAGAGATCAAAGTTTCCTGGCAACACAAGGCACAGCCAAAAGGTATGCAGGGTCACTGACCCACAGTAACAGATGGATATGAAAGCTCAGGGAAACAAGAGGTAGGTGTAACAGAAACAAACCATTCTCCTTGAGAGTCTTGGATTTTCAGGCTGACTTCATCATCATGCTTGAATAATCAAACAGTTAAAGATTAAAACTGATGAGAAAATATTAGTTATCATCTACAAACACCTACAGTAATAAAGTATCAAACTCTATTATTGCATAGTTTGCATAACTATTTGAATTAGGATATTTGTCTGTTGAGCTGAGCTCTCTAAGAGAGTCAACAAACTCCTTTAAGAACTAAGAAAAGTAATCTGTTTGCCTTGTGAATCACTAGATAGCTATCTCTAGTGATAGATTGGCAGCAATCTTGACAATTGGAGTAGTTTCTGCTGACTGTTGTCACTTAATTAAGTTCTTCAGAAAGTTAGTTCATAAAAAAACTAGGCCCCCTAGTCTTTTTAGTCTCTTTTCTCCTATCTAGCCAATAACATTTTTGTAAAAGGCCCTCTAACTTATTGGTCAATTATTAGTCAAGATAGAATATATATAAAAAGATGCTTCTTCTCTATAATTGCTAAAAACACACTGCAATTTTCACAAGTAAAAGCTCCATAAAGATAGCTGAAAACAATATATCCACAAATACTACAGAAAATTAAAAAAATGTTTCATTAAAAGGGATAAGATCCCATCACATTTTCATAATCTCCAATCATAACTGAATAACCAAGTATTTCAAGAATGTTTATTTCATTATCACCTTTATTTATCTCCACACTTTTTTCTGTCTTATTTTCAGAATATAGTTCCTTTATTATGGAATAAGCTAACTATTATCATGGAACAATCTATCTGATTATATTAATAAGAACTATATTGAATTGGGGCTTCTACTCAGGTTGGGAATGGTATAACTCAACCTAGTAAATTATTTGTAACAATAACAAATTCCAAATGATATAGGAGTAATGATGAATAATGATATTAATATTCCTGCTAATGATACTAGTTTGCCCATCTATTATGAGGGAGACAAAGCAAAGACTAAAATTGTTCCTTTTCCCAATTATTGAGAGAATTAAGAGTTGAAATTGGATTAGTCATTGGGTTAGGAAAATCTTCAAGGGAAATTGAAAAAATGTTGTAAAAGGACTGATGGAAGTTACACTGATGACAGCTAGGATTGTTATCTTGAATGACTTGCTCCTTTAAGGAAGAATGATTCATGGAATTAATTTAGGTAGAGAATAAGGTATCAGATTCTCTATTAAAAAAAAAATATATATGGCTCCCTGAGATCTAGATCCACTAGAGGGAGAAGGCCAGATTCCTATTTACACAGACTACTTCCTCTCAGGAAAATTAATATTTTCAAGGAATACTCAGTAGAAAATATGGATTTTCCCTGATTTTTAACCAGGAAAAGAAAAATTTCTAGAAATACAAGCCAAGATCCCATTCTCCAATTTCTAGCATATCATGTTAAGTTCCAAAATAAGGCCTCCTCCTGTCTGTCTCAGCTTACAGGTGCCAGAACAAAGAACAAAGGTGGGGTACCAAAATCAAGATAATGACATATGGAGGAAATGACTCAAGTCTCTGCATGATCTTTCTCATTCCCCACATGATATGAGTAATCAATCTCTAGCTATTTGGAAGGAAATGAAGAGACTACTTTAGTATAAACTGCACAAAAGAAGCTCTTCTTTTCTTGGCAGATGCAGATATATCCTGGAATGGGAGGATCCCTATGACAAATATTAGATAGCAACAACAAAAGTGAAATTGGTAAATATGGAAATCCTTATCTGTATTAATATATTATCTCAATCATCATCACAAACCAAAGAAAAAAGAAAACTAATCAGAACCACCAAAATAAAAGCAATTCATCCTTATACAGGTAATGGTGGTTCAATCCTCTCTTAAACAGTCTTATTAATTAGGAAAAAACTCTAGAACTTTGAAAGATTTTGTCTTATGGAAGGTGATCAAAAAGTATTTCAATAGGAGAAATATGTAATTCCCTCCTTGGTCTGCTGAACATATACAACAAAACTAAAGGAAGGATATCAGACCATTTCAAATGGATTTCAAAGTATAATTTGTCAATCATAGTCTGAAATTCCTTATTCATACATTCAGCCTGGTCAGAACTTCGAGGATGATATGAGATGTGAATCTTTTCTCTTCCACTTAACTAGTTCTGCTAGAGCCTTGAGTAGTTGAATGAAAGAGAAAGGGTCTTTAATAAAGTCTGCATTGGCAATAACTTTACCAGGGTTAAATTAAGAATTTCTGTAGCAATCCCAATATCCCAAAACCCTGACAAATACCAAGAGCATAGTAAAAGTCCATGTCAGCAGTCAGATGACAAGGCTTGAAGGACAGCACTGAACTCAGCAGCCTGGGCCCTTAGATTAGAGGGCAATGAATCTGCCCAAACATATCCCAGTCAAAGCCCACAGAGGCTGCATGCATCATCTTCCATGAAGGAACAGTCATCAGTAGAGAAAGCAACATACATAGATTCTCAAGAGAGAGATCAGGAAGCTCATTATAAGGCTTTTCAGCCAAGTCAGCAGCTGAAGTATAGTCATGCAAAGGCTCACTCCAATTTGGGAGTCAGGGAGCAGTGCTGCAGTATTGAGAATAGAACATCATTTTAAGGGGACAATCTCTTTCCCTTACAAAGACAATACCTTGCAGTACCTCATACCTTGCAAGTCCTGGTTAGAAAAGGGTTGGGTGTGGTAGTAAAGCAATATAGTCTAAATTTCAAGTGCACCACTAAGGGATTTCCTTGGTCAAAATCACATGTTTTTTCTACTAAGAGATCAGTGGCTGCCACCACCCTCAGGCAACGTGGAGCACATGTGGATCTTAGGGGGTCTTTAGAACCCCAGAAGCCACCCTACTTAGTTCATTTACAGAGAGTAAAGGGCTTAGTGTAAACAAGGAGGTCAGGGTGGCTAGGTAGCACAGTGGATAGAGCACCGGCCCTGGAGTCAGGAGTACCTGAGTTCAAATGTGACCTCAGACACTTAATAATTACCTAGCTGTGTGGCCTTGGGCAAGTCACTTAATCCCATTTGCCTTGCAAAAACCTAAAAAAAACCCAAGAAGGTCCTAGGCCAGGAGCAAACAATTGCTTTCTTAAGGTTGGTCAAAGCAGTACAATGTTCAGGATCAAGGATAAAGGTTCAATAATATGATCTTTGGTCAAAGCAATAGGAGGTTTAGTAATCTCATCTAATGATGGGATTCACTGCCAACAATATCCTGTTGCTTCAAGGATGGCACATACCTGCTTCTTAGTTTCAGAACAGATAATTGTTTATCTACATCTTGGAGAAACAACATACCCTGGCAGACAAGAAAAATCCAAGATATCCTAACTCAGGCAAACACCACTGATGTTACCATTTATCCTCAGTGCTTGAAAACGACCAAAATGACATTACAATGTCAGGGTTAATGTGAGATGCTGGAGTATGACTGGTTGGATCAATACAAGCTACAGGTATGACCATTTGGGAGGAAGATGTCTAGATTTACTCATCTCACATTTCATTTGAGCTACTGAAACTCTGCTTTGCTCATAGAAAACCACCCCTTCTTTGATACAGCTATGCCATGCTGGATGATCTTTGCATCTCCCCATCTCATAATTGATACCAAAGTTCTTCAGAGAAATCTTGAAAATGTCTTGGTCTCACTTCTTCTGATTTTTAAGTGAGTGCTTGCCTTATGTGAGTTCTCCATAAAATGGTCTTTTAGGCAAACATATGTTTGGCATTTGAACAACTTTGATGTGGAGACCTTCTGACCCCGCCCTGATGTTGGTTATATTCTCAATAGATCTTGATAGTAGTTGATGTTAGCAGAAGGTTATCAACATATTGGACTAGGGCAGAGTCTATAAAAATGATCAAAGCTAGATCTCACTGCAAAATTTGGGAGAACAAATTTGGACTTTCAACATACTCTTTAAGCAAGTGAGTCCACTGTTTATTGTTCCAGACAAAAGCAAACAGGTATTGAGAATCTGGATGAATCAGAATTCTAAAAAACTGCAGAGCACAAATCCATCATAGAAAGCAAGTAGCCTCAGAAGAGAGAAAAGATTGTAGCAAGATTAGGTGTTACAGGTTTCATAGGTATGACATAAGCATTAACAACACATAAATCTTGTACAAAGTAATAAATAAGTCCTGATTTAGGTTTAGTTTTCTTGACTGACAATATGGGAATATTACAAGGAGATTTACATATCACAACAATACCTTGGTCCCTAAGAAAGTCAATAATAGATACAGTATCTTCAATAGTTTCTTTAGATAAAGGATACTAAAGCACAGGTGGTGGTAAGCCTCCTCTAATAGTAATAGTAACCAGAACAGCTTTTTGGAGTCCCACAGGAGAGGATCAAGTAGCCCATGAGGAACTGGAAATATAAAGAGGAATACAGGGGTCTTCTCCACTAAGAGTGTATGAAGACAAAAATGAAAAAGACCTTTCTTCAGCAAAGGAATCACTGGTAAGGTCTATCAATATACAAGAACAAAGAAGTTGGGTCATCTGGTAAATGCAGAGTTAAATAGTATTGGGAAGGCATGAGATATGGACTCTAGTTTGCCCAAAGAATCTCATCCCGAAAGATTAATTGGTGCATCTGGTTTCCATAAAAAGGAAGGTGTTATAGACAGAAGGAGGGGGCCTACAGTAACTTTTTGTGGGAACAGGAGAGGTACCTGTTAGGGATTTCCCTCAATTCCTCCTGTGTTTATGGATCCAATAGGGGTGCAAATAGAATTAGGTTTCTCACTTAAAACAATTAAAATTAGGACTATGCTTAAAGGGCAATAAAACTGTATATACCCTTTGCTCCAGCAAGCCGCTGCTAGGTCTTTAACCCAAAGAGAGCATAAAAAAAGGGAGAAAAGATTCTCATGTACAAAAATATTTATAGTGGCTCTCTTGTAGTGGGAAAGAATTGGAAATTGAGAGAATGTTCATCATTTAGGGAATGGCTCAACAAATTGTGGTATATGAATGTGATGAAGTACTGTTGTTCTATAAGAAATCATGAGCAGGCAGATTTTGGAAAAGCCTAAAAAAATGAACTGATGCTGAGTGAAGGGAACAGAACCAAGAGAACATAGTAAACCTTAACAGCTACATTGTGAGATCATCAATTATGAAGGACACAGCAGTTCCTCTCAGCAACTTGGTGTTCAAGGATAATCCTATAAGACCTTTTATGGAGCATGCCAACCATATTCAGAGAAAAAACTATGGAATCTGACTGCAGAGTAAAGCAGACTAGACTAGGTACTCCCAACTTTAAGGGTAATCTTGATTTCCCTTGTTTGGAAAGAGGCAAAGACAAGAAAAACAGACATCAGATTCAAATGTGTTAATTCATGCCATTCCCCCACACCTTCATTTGAGAGGATTTCCTTGTAACTATCTAAAATACTTCTTAATTTGCTCCTGGGACCATGCAAACTCATTATCATTTGGTGATAGTCTCAAAAATCTATTATTTTTTGTCCCTGGGGTCTAGTGAATCTTTGGTCTCCCTGATCTCATTGTTTTTCTTTAAGCAGTCCAAAGTGAGATATCTTGGGCTAGAACAATAAAAGCGTTCTCACATCCTGAACTGGTTTTTCAGTACGTACAAAGGGTCTGTGCCCTGCACAGTGAGTAGCAGAATTCGGTTTTTGGCTTAGGATTCTCCTTTTTTGCTACCTGCTGAATCTCTCCCTTTATAAACATATTGGGCAATAGCCTTTAGCTCACTATTTTCTTTTCATACCAACCAGGATATTACTTATTAAAATACTGTTTGATTGTCTGATGTCATGGGGAGTAGGGAGGGAAGGGAGGACAGTAGTAAAATGTGGAACTCATAAACTTGCAAATGGATGAATGCTGAAAACTACCTTTGCATACAACTGGAAAAAAAATTTAAAATAAAGTGACCAAAAAAAAAAAAAAGAAAACACTACCTGATTTCGGACAGAGATTGATTGACAGAGGCTATATCCCAAGGGCTAAGAGGATCTAATCCAGGTGGCAGCTCAGTGACTCAGTGGATAGAGCACCAGCCCTGGAATCAGGAGGACCTGAGTACAAATTCAGCCTCAGACACTTAATAATTACCTAATTATGTGACCTTGGGCAAGTCACTTAACTCCATTGCCTTGCAAAATCAAAAAAAAAAAAAAGAGGGTCTAACCCAAGAAACAGACTTAGCACTTTTTAATAACTTGTCAAAGAAATGCATTAGGGTCTCATTTTCCTCTTGAGTGGTCTCCTGGAATTTACTTCAGTTATTTGAGAACATGACATGGGTTCATATCCCAAATTTAAAAATCTCTAACCTGAAACTGCAGAGTATAATGCCCAATACAGATTTTATAAAGGCCAGTTAGGAAGATCCCTGGACCTGCTAGAGCATTTCCTCTAGAAACTTTGTTAACTGCTTCTATTATAACTGTTCTTTCACCTGGGTGGAGACAAGGTTTCCAGTTAGTCATATCTCCCCAGGTAGAACTGTATCCCCTAAATATTGCCTGAAATTGGATTAGAACAACTGCAGGATCTTCAACAAATTTATGATTATCTTTTCCCCAAATGGAGAAGTCAGAAGGGCTGAAAGGGTGTCATTCTCTGAATGGGGCCACCCCCAGCTTGATACTCCTTTTCCATAAGAGGTAAAATGTCAGTAACTGTTTTTCATTTTTGGTATTGTGGAAGAAGGATTTAGGTAAGACAAGGAGAGAGCAATCAGAAGATGAGGGTTTGGCTCAGACAGTATTTCTTAGCAATACCAATAATTCATCTGGTCTATGTGAAGTTTGGGAGACTGTTCAAGAAAAAGCCTTAACTTTCTAAGTACAGAATACTCAAAAGTTCCAAATATGGGCCAAAACAAATCACTTCAATCCCTAGCATTTTTGGACCACCCCTTCCCTGACTGGATAGGAATTTTACCTTTTTTCCAATGAAGTTAGAAATTTGCCCAAGAGGGATCCTGTAAGAATTGTGTGCTTCACTCCATATATCTCCTCTGGGCATCCCCAGTGAAGAGAATTAGTCCCTGGAACTCTCTTAAAAGAATTTCTCTGAGAATGTGCTCCTGCTAGAAATTCCTAAACACCAGAAAGTATCTGAGAAAATCTACCAAAGACATTCTGAGAATATTTGACTATCCTTCAATGTGGGTTCCTTCCTTCAGCTGAGGCCCAGTTAACCAGGAATTTGGGGTTTTTTAAATATAATTCTCCAATATTTTTTCTCAGTTTAAGTTATTCCTTCAACATCATAACTTTGCCATCATGGTTTCAATGTATCGCAGGTCAGCATAAGAAATTAAATGGAAATTTGGGGGGAATTCTACTACAAAAACCACAGGCAACACACAAAGGTCAGCAGACAACACAGAACAAAAGATCAGAAACCCAGAGATGTATAGATATATGTTTAGTATTATATAATAACAACATATTTTATCTTGCTATCATAACAATTCACATTTCTTTTCTAGTAAGAATGGAGGGCCAAAAAAATCCATGAGTTTTCCACATTGTGGGAGCATCACATCCCTAATCCTCATGATGTGGAAGGGATAATTATGCAGTTGTGTACCTTAGGACTCTAGCACTTTTTGTTTGTGTTTTTTAACATTATACTATAATATTGATCTAGGGGCCTTAAGGTACTTCCTGCGTAGAGGTGATGCTGTTCCATTTGTAGGAGGAATTCTCTTACTAGTGGAAAAGGTAGTTCTTTATCTTAAAGGAGCAAACCTGCTTGCTCTCCCAATGATACTAGAGATGATTTGAAAGGCTTAATTTGATGGTTTCCAGGAACTCTCAGTAAAAACTCAAACCTCTCTCCTAATCTCTTCTAGTTTTCTAGAGATTTGGGAATTAGCAACCCTTGTCCAGAGTCACGTGGTTGAATCTCCTTTGGTCTCTGACCTTTTGTTCAATCCTGTGGCCTAATGGATGTGGTAAACATGATCCCTTTTGTGGCCAGACCAGTTTTTCATGAGACAGAGATACCTCGTGAAGTCTTAGTCACAAACTCAGGCTCATAAATCTAAAGGAGATCTCAGGTGACCTTAACAGGTGTTCCACATAGATGGAGCAGGAGAAGATCTATGACTCTAATAGGTAATTTCTCCTGACAACTCAAGGTTTTCTAGTTTGGCAGCCCTTGCTTTCAAGACTGCAATCATTGCACTCATAACAATCTCAGGGTGGCTGCCCCCAGGAAACAGTTTATCAAGCTTGGGTGTCTCTATCTAGGGTGCCAATTATCAGGTTAAATTGGAGTCCTGGAATCTCAGGTTATGTATAATGGGTATTTTTTTTTGTTTTTATACATAGACCCTGAAACAAGTTCCAAAATAAAAAAAAAAACCTAGGTTTTTGATTTGGAAAGACAGGTTTTTAGATCAATTTCAAATTTTACACTTAAAAACCTCACTTTATACTTAAAAATTCTAAGGGAAAAAGGAAACAAAACAAAAAAGTTTTGTTAGCCGAATTGGCTAATTTCCCAGACTGCTGGCTGGCTTCCCCACCTTGTGGTCAATCAGTAGATGCTCAGCTAGCAGAAAAGGGAAAGTACTACTATATTCAGTTTTTTAAGTTCCTTTTTTTCAAATAGAGAAGGAAAACATTCAGTTTTGTACACACACTTTAAAATTCAAAGCTGCTTATCAATTTCAGTTTTTCCTCTAATTTTTAAAATTCACCTGACTGCTCTAGAGTCCATTTAAGTAAAAATAATATGGAAACACTGAACTTAATTTGTAAGTATTTATGATTTTTAGTGCCTTTTTTTAACCTAATTAGGGACCCAGTTCAAACTAAAAGTAAAAATACCATTAATTTACAAATAAACACAGATTCACCAACTAAGTTTGGAGAGGCTTACCTATAGCTCAGAGAATTTGGATGGGAATCAATGGAAAAATTTGCTGAGAGCACATTTCCTCTTGGGTCTCCAATGAGGGGTGACCTAAGGGGGCCATCCTGCTGCATCGTGCTATCCTCCTTGGGTTCACTAAATAAAGGCCACAAGATTCCAATCCACAACAAAAAATGCAACTGAGGCAAAACTACAAGCAATACTTAATGTATTAGGGAGATTAATTAATTAATCCCTAAGCAATCAATGACCCCAGTGTTCAGGAGCTGAGGAGTTTTAAAACCCTTAGCAAGCCCTAGGGAGATCCCTTCAGAGGGGAGTAGGAGGATATAAACCAAGAATACCTAGGCTGCAGAAACTCCTATGATTGGCTAGGGGCAATGTCCATCAGTCACAATTACTTTGTCAGCAAGCCTTTCTCAGATTATCCACTACAGGTCATCTCAGCAGGAATTTTTCACATGCCATCAAACAAAGGGTTTGGCCAACGATATCCTAAAGAACCAAGAAAGTTGTGGATTTCAAACAAAGGTCATGAAGGGGAGACAATAATGATTCACAGGTGTGATGAGTTATTGGTAATTCCATAAATTCTTAATACAAGCTATTATACTTTCTTTTTCTTTTAGGTTTGGGGGGGGGGGTTGCAAGGCAAATGGAGTTAAGTGGCTTGCCCAAGGCCATACAGCTAGGTAATTATTAAGTGTCTGAGACTGGATTTGAACCCAGGTACTCCTGTCTCCAGGGCCAGTGCTTTATCCACTGCGCCACCTAGCCACCCCTATTATACTTTCTTAGAACAGATCTAACATATAGAATGAAAGTATCTTATAAATCAAATACAATTAACAATAGTTATCAATACATTGTGAATTCTTATTCTAACAGCGTTAACTAACATTAACCAATTCAAACTTAATTCTATTCTGCTTAATTCACTATCATAATCACTAATACCTGTTAAATCAATGAACTGAATAAATACCGATTAAATCAAATAGGGATATCTAAATTATCTTCACAAGATATTGTCCACAAAGCTAGAAAGCACTCTGAGCTTTTCCCGAAACAACTTTAAATAAAACCTCTAAAAAGTTCCTAAATTGACAGAACCCACCAAAAAAAAAAAAAAAACAGAGTGAAACAAATTCTCAACTCAATTTATAATGAAGGAATTTCAGGAAAGGTCTGTCTCACAAAATATTGCCAGATATATCATATTAACATATATGTGCTTATAGGTTTAGTTTTAGTTAGAATGTAAACTCCAAAAGGGATAGTTTTTATTCCTTGTACATAATACCTGGTTACACCCTTATTTAATAACTGTCAATTAATCAACTGAATAACCCAATAGATTAATGCATTGTTGGCTTGATGGTGGAGGAAAAGATCACAGTATCAATTGCTATCAACACATCTTTAACCGATGCCCTTGAACACTAGATTTGAAATCACAGAAACTAAATTTGAATGTTCATTTGGCTACTGTAGGCAAGTCATTTTTGCTTTATGCATCTCAATTTATTCATATAAACTGAGAGAGCCTATGAATAAGGGAAATAGAGAGACTGGAACATTGGTCTATAAGTATCTTTCTAAAACTAAATTCTATCTGCACCTTATCTGGTTTTATATTAGTATAGACTTATTTCTCCTAAGACTTAGGCAAAATAACATTCAAGACTAATACATAAATATGACTTATCAGTGTTTAATTATTAAGGTGAATAATTCACTTTTTAAATTATTTATATCTTCATCTCTAGTCTTACTTTTTCATTTCAGTGTTTACCTTATATTGGAATATTTTACCAATTAGTAACTCCACCAAAAAATAGAACAGTAGATGAGTATGTCATAGGAATAATAAAATCATCTCAGAGTTAGAAGGGACCTCAGCAACCATACAGTCCAATCTGTACATTCTCAGGAATTTACTAAGTAGTCATCCCAACTCTGCTTGAAGATTTCCAATAAAGTAAACCACCTCTTTCTGTTTGAGTACAGTGTTAATTTTTAGGATTGCATCAAGTCAAAATCTGCTTTACTCCTAGATTTGCCATCCTCTGAGGCCATGCACAAGTCTAATCCCTCTTTCTTGAATCAGTCTTTCAGATACTTAAAGATAACAATCATGTTCCCATTAAACTTTCTCTTCTCCAGGCCAAGCACAGTTCCTTCTTTTAATCCTCATGTGGCATGACTCATAATTCCCCTAATATCCATTCTTGTCAAAATCCTTCTTAAAATGTAGTTCCCAGAAATAAATACAATACTTAGGATATGATATGGACAGTGAAAAGTGCTGGAAAAATATTACCACTGTTGTTCGGGATGCTATAGCTCTCCTACTTTGTCCTAAGACAAGAATAGCTTTGTTATAACTGCCATGTAATACTTTTCATTCATATTGAGTTTACAGTTCACACAAACAATGAAATCTCCACATGAACTTTAGTAAATCCTCCTTCATTCTGTACTTGCTCAGTCTTAAAATCTGAGAATATGACTTTACATTTATTCTAAGTTTCATCTTAGTAGATCTCTAATACCTTTATGAAGCATAATGCAATCATCTAATATATTAATTACTCATTTTAGCCTCATGGGAAATTCTGCAAATTTGATAAGCAAGCCATTTATGCCTTAACCCAAGTAATTAATTTTAAAAATTGAAAAGAACAAGGCCCAGGACAACTCCCTAGGACATTTCACATGAAACTTCCCTTCAACTTGACAATGATGCATTAGTGATTACTCTTTGGATTCAGCCATTCAAGTAACTCTGAATCCACTTAGCTCACATCATCAAATTTCCTACAAAAGTAGTCACTGTGATAAAGGTTAAATAAAGTAAAAAAATGAAAATAGTGGGTAAAAAGATTTTGAATCATCTATATCAGAGTTGTCAAATATATAGCTTCATACAATCCACAACACTCCCAAGTGAAGCTGAAATCAGGATGAGTAAATGAAATTGAAATTGAAAAATATTTAACAAAATTTTATTAACAATAAAAAGATAGATATTATAATTTAAAACCAGTTCAAAGAGATCCCTATGTATATGGCCCTCATTTCTAGTTGATTTTGAGATCTATATTATCCTGAAGATATTAAAAGCATATAAATATTAATTTCTTCTAAAACACTTCCCAAACTTCTCAATCCCACTTCAAACTACCTAAACTACTTCCTTCCCACCCCTACCCCAAACTGAGAACCTTACCTCATGGTAAGGTTTTCATTTGTAGAAAAAACAAACAAACCAAATTCATTTGCCAAGAGCTCCCTCTCCTCTCCCCAATAATACTCAAATGTTTTCCCCTCCCCTCTTTTTTCCTTTACCCAGTCTCATGGAAAAGTGAACCTTGCCATACACAAGGCAAAACACTACATGCAGATAGGGTTCCATCCCAACTTCTCCAGAAGATTGCCCCTAACTAACATTCCTTTTCTTTTAGCAATCTTCAGTGTCTCACATCTACTGATTATTCCCCTGTTGCCCATATCTTCCTCATCCTTAATTTGATGATTAAATTCATTCTTAAACTCACTTGATCCAACCATCCCCACTATCATTCTATATCTTTCCTTGCCATCCTAAAAGTATTCTAATTCACTCTCTTTCTTAATCCTCTCCAGATTGGCTTCCAACTTTATCATTCAATTGAAACTGCCCCCCAACATTGCTAATGACCTCATAATTGCCAAATCAAATAGCCTTTTCTCAATGTTCATGCTTTTTAAAAAAAAAAAAACTTCTATATATTGTTTGCTACAACTGATTCCTTTCTTCCATGTCTAATGTTTGACACAGGGTTTTTCATGATACTACCTTATCTTGGTTCGTATACCTATATGATCCCTCCTTCCCAGTCTTCTTTGTTGGATCTTCCTTCAGGTCATACCCATCCCAAGGGTAGCTAGCTGGTAGGATGGATAGAGTGCCAGACATTTACTAATTGTGTGATGTTGGGCAAATCACTTACGTTTGCTTCATTTCCTCAGCTGTAAAATGAGTTGGAGAAGGAAATCGCAAACCACTCTAGAATCTTTGCTAAGAAAATTCCGAAAGAGGTTATGAAGAGTCAGCCACCACTGAAATGGATCAACAACAACAGCCCAAAAGTCTGTCCTGGACCCCCTTCTCCCCATTTATATTTTCTCAGTGATCTTATTAACTCCCATAGTTTTAAGTATCATCCTTTTGCAAAATGATTCCAAAACCTCATTCCTGCCCTCTAGTTTCATATTCTCAACTCCCTATTGAACATCTCAAATACAACTGTCAAAAGTTCCTTATTGGGGGTGGCTAGGTGGTGCAGTGGATAAAACACCAGCCCTGGAGTCAGGAGTACCTGGGTTCAAATCCAGTCTCAGACACTTAATAATTACCTAGCTGTGTGGCCTTGGGCAAGCCACTTAACCCCATTGCCTAGCAAAAACCTAAAAAAAACAAAGTTCTTTATCTCTATAATCTCTCCTATCTTCTAAATCTCTCATTGTTGAGAATACCACCATCCTTCCAGTTACCCAAATTCATTATCTAGTTCTCATCATTATATTCTCTCACTCCACAAATTCTAGCCAAGTCCTGTCATTCCAACCTTTATAACATCTCTCATTTTTGTCTCCTCTTCTCCTCTCTGACTCAGCAGCACCCTGGGGCTATCAGAATAGCCTACTGGTAGGTCTCTCTGCCACAGTTCTCTTCCTATTATAATTCACCTTTCACTCAGCTATCAGATTGTTCTTCCTCAGGTGTAGGTCTGACCATTTCACACCACTAATCAATAAATTCCAGTGACTCTTGATGCCTTCAGGAACATTTGTTTCAAAGAGAATTTAGAGGACATGTAGTACAACCCCATCATTTAAAAGTCAATTAACTGAAGCCCAAAGAGACTAAGAGACTTGCTAATATGTCACAGAGGTAGTGAATAGCAAAGCTGGACTATAACTCAGATTCTCTGATTCCATATCCCACACTCTTTCCACTGTACCAGGCTAATAGAAATTAAATTCTTTGAGATAGGGAACCATTTTGGTTTCATTTTGTTTGTTTGTTTTTAGCCTCTGCATCTTTAGCTCCTAGGACAGTGACCGGCAGGCAGGGTGGCACTTAACAAATACTTTCTGATTGATTACATATATTTACTAAGGATCATTGCCATGAGATGAAATAGCAAGCATATGTTGTTCCTCACTGTTCTAAGACATCATCCAAGATCTTTGTATTATTTTGTCCAGTCACTTCAACTGGCCAGAAAAACCTAAAAACACTGCTTTGAGGTTATTCTTTTAATAACAAAAAGAATTCTTTAAGAGGATTTGAAGAAAGCCAATTCAAAAAAACATTTAAATGTGTCTTAAATGCGTGATAGGCACTGGATCTCAAAGATGGAAAATAATTTAATCTTAGTCAACCAGGGGAATGAATTACTAGACCTCACCTAATATTTATCAAGACATTTGATATAGTCTCTCATCTTATTCTTGTGGAAAATGTGGGGTTTTGTCAGTTTCAAAAGAAAAAAGTTAGGTGGGTCTAGAATCAGTTGAATGGTAGGACTTAGAGCTGTCATTAATGGTCTGATGCCATCTTCAAAGGAGATCTCCACTAGAGGGTTTTAGTGTGCTTTGTTCTGCTCTATTTTAATATTTTTATCAAAGTCTTAAGACAAAGATATAGATGGGCATTCTTGCCAAATCCACAGGTGGTATAAAGCTGGAAAGGAGAGCTAACAGGATTTGAGAGTCAGGATCTAAAACAATCTTGAGAGTAGAAAATTCATTGAGATTAAATTTAATAAGAATCTCTGTGAAAGTTTTACAGTTGGGTCAAAAAAAGTTCAAGTCATTTAGCACTGTATACTGATACACAGTAGATACTTAATAAATGTTTAATGTTTGACTAGAGGGAATAGCATTATTCAACAGTATTTTGTCTGAAAACCATCTCCAGGTTTTAAAGAACTGCCAACTCAACACTAGTCAGCACAGTAACATAGCAGTCAAAAAAGCTAGAACATCTCAGGCTGGAGCGAGAGGTACAACTTCAAGGATGAGGCAATGGTGTCCCACTGTACTCTGTCTGCTCTGCTTAGACTACATCTGAAGTATCCTGTTCAGTTCTGAATTCCACGGTTTAGGAAGACACCCAGAAGAGGGAAGATCCTTGAGTCCATGCCACATTTGAACTGTCTGAAGGAGCTGTGTACTCTGCTCTTTCCAAAGTTACCAACAACCCCTTCATTGTCAAATCAAATCAAATCAGTCCTTATTCTTCTTGGCCTCTCTGTTGAATTTGATGATGCTCACCATCCTCTCTTCTCTCTCTCTTTCTCAGATTTTGTGACACTGCCCTGTCCTGGTTATTCTCCAGTATTTAACTATTACTTCTCAGGCACTTTTATAAGTTTATCATTCATACCACACACCACTTCCTTCTCCCTACTTCATGAACTCTTCTTACCACCAAATACAGATATATATATATATATATATATATATTATATATATATAGATATTTTTTTCTATAAATATGATTTAAGGCTATGTCCTAGGCCCACTTCTTTCTCTAGGTACTTTCTCTCTTGATGACCTTAACATTGCCCACCCCAAACAAACCCTACTTCCATAAGACAGTCTATTGGACATAAAATGGAAGAAGAGAGCAGAATGTATTGGAAAGCAGATCCAACAACATGTTGTTTACAAGTAACACACACCCACAAGGCTCCTTCACATTTTTCAAGGTCTCTGATTGAAACTGAATAATTAAGAGATGTTTTACTTCAACTTAAGTAAAGAAGACAACTCTTTTAAAAGTGTGCTCTTTTCAGGGAAAAATACTATAAAAACCAATGAAATAGATATATTACCAATGACAAAAGATGGAAATAAAAATGTCAATGGAATTGAAACTTTGGCTAAGAAGCACTCAATAAAAAAATGATGTACAACTTCCTCATCCATCTCTATGCAATGGAGAAAGTGCTATTGGTAATACCTGCCAAAAGTAGAACCGGCATAAAAAATTATTTTGTGTTTCAGAGGAAAACATATAGATGTTAGGTGGACTGGACCAGATGTCAGAAAGATTTGATGCCATCAGGGAAACCTTGGTTTTATAAAGTTTCATCTAATGATCCAAGAACAGAATACCAGGAAAAAAAACCAATCTTAACATTTAAGAATTTCCAGAAACTATAATTTTGTCCAAATTTGGGTCTAAATTTCTTCATTTGCCTATTCTACAAGAACTTCCAATGTATAAGATCAGTGGACTTGGTTTTTGTAGGAATATTTAATTAAATGATTTTTTTTTTCAAAATTCCTAATTAGGGATTCCAAATCTCTTCTAACATAAATGAAGGTTTTTTTGCATCAGTAAAAGCTACCTGTATGACAGTTAGTAAACAATTATTTCCAACTTACTAGGTGCTGGGCATTATGCTAAGCCCTTGGAGATTGGAAAAAAAGAGGCAAAAGACAGTTCCTGGCCTCAAGGAGCTCACAATCTAATGAGAAGACCAAAAGCTATATGAAGGTTAAATAGGAAATAATTAAAAGAAGCAAAGCACTAAAATTAAGAAAGGCTAGAAAAGGATTCCTATAGAAGACAGAATTTTAGCTGGGAACTGAAGGACTCCAAGGAACTCTACAGGCGATGAGAGCATTCCAGGATTGGAGATAGCCAGAGCTAATGTGCAATGCTGAGAGAGATGGAGAACTATACATAAGAAGGCTGGAAAATTGGAAGGGAGGGCATGCTAGAATTTGAAGGGCTTTGAATAACAAAGAGAGGATTTTGTGTTTGATCCTGGACGTGACTGTAATTTGAATAGAAGTGTAACATGGTTGGAGCTGTACTTTAGGAAAAGTACTTTGCTTAATGGAAGCTGAATTGAAGAGAGACTTGAGACCGGAAGTTGCAACAAGGTGCAACCAAGACTATTGCAATAGTTCAAGAATGAGGTGATTAAGGGTCTGTGCCAAAGTGGTGGCTGTATCAGAGGAAACAAGGAGGGTCTATTGGAGAGATAATGTAAACTTGAAATCAGCAGGTACTGTTGTGAGAAATAGTGAGGAGTTGAGAATGACACCTAGGTTGTGGAGCCTAAGGCATTGGGAGGAAGGTATCTCACAGTAACAGGAAAGCTGGAGGTGGAGGCTAGATTGAGAGAGGAAAGGTAATGAGTTCAATATTTCTTTGAATATCTACTTCAGGATTTCTGAAAGGCAGTTGGAGTTGTAAGATTGGAGGTCAGCAGAAAAGTTTGGGAAGGCTGGGTAGATGTGAGAATCATCACTTTACAAAATACCTTACATAAATGTGGTAGGATTATTTTGATGAGTCCTTCCCATCCATCTAATGAAATTACTGGGTGTGGATCTTGGTTTGTAGGGGACAGCTCCCAGGGAGCAGAACATTGCTCTAGCCTCCTTGCTAACATCTGAGGCAGCATGATTTGGAAATGGCAATGAAGCATATTTGTGTAGAAAGGGATTCTGCCACCCACTTTTGTTAAACGAGAGCTAAATTTAAGATTTCTCTTACAGATTTTAATCTCTTACAGATTAATCCAGTCATGCTTCAAGAATAGGGTCTGGTTTAAATGATCCCAGAATTCTTGGGAGGCCCCGAGCAAGAGTTTATATATCTCCTTTGATCCTCTCAACAACCCTATAAGGAAAGTACTTGTCAACCCCGTTTTATACATGGGAAAAATGAGAAAAAGATTAAATGACTTGCTCCCTGGTTGCACAAAAGGCAAGTGTCAAGAGGCAAGATTTGAACCCAAATCTTAGGATCATAGATCCAGACCTAGAAAGATTCTTAGAGGTTATCTTGTCTAATTCCCTCATTTTATAAATGAAGAAATGAGACCTGAGGAGGTTAAGTGACTAGACCAAAGTCATACAGAGATTAAATGTCAGAGATTTGAATCCAGATCTTTTGACTCCATAGTCAGTCTTCTTTCCACTCTACCATGCTTTTTTTTTTTGTTTTTTTGCAAGTCAACGGAATTAAGTAACTTGCCCAAGGTCATATAGCCAGATAATTATTAAGTGTCTGAGGCTGGATTTGAACTCAGGTACTCCTGACTCCAGGGTCAGTGCTCCATTCATTGCATCACCTAGTTGCCCCTCTCCCATGCTTTTTTTTTTTTTAGGTTTTTGCAAGGCAAATGGGGTTAAGTGGCTTGCCCAAGGCCACACAGCTAGGTAATTATTAAGTGCCTAAGATCAGATTTGAACCCAGGTACTCCTGACTCCAGGGCTGGTGCTTTATCCACTGTGCCACCTAGCCGCTCCATGCTCTTCTTTCTAAATCTACCTCCAACACTGACCCCCAGGCCATGCTGCCTCACATTCATACTTCCTGCATGAATATAATCCAATTTAGGTATCCCATAGATATCTACCAGTGCTACACTGGACCTCTGTTAGTATAATTTTGAGGCTGAAAACAAGCTAAAAGTTAAAAGTCTTATTTGATAACTTTTCAATATAAATAGAGGTACCACTAAAAGACTGAACTGTATGTCCATTACTGGGCTCCCACAAAACCTTCAAAGTAGCCTGACCTTTTTCAGAAGCTTAATCAAGGAAAAGGAAAGATGGTTTTTACATTAGAGGCAGAGAAACTATGCTTGGTTAATTCTTTGGCCAGGAACTAGGAATATAGAGACAGAACCACTAGATCCCCCGCCCCGAACGTTATTCTGATTCTACATATTACTTAGTTCTAAAGTTACCTTTCTTCTTTAAGATAATTTAGATCACCTCAGAAGGCATTTACTTAGGATTCTTCTGTTTGTCTACACTGTAAACTAGTATTGTCCAGCATAAGTATTTGCCCAGACAATAAAATGCTCATTATTATTATCATGAATCCAAGAAATTCCCTATTTCCTTATAACTTTTCAGTATTGACTTTATAACCTTTGATCATTTTAAGAAAGTAAGCATGATATAATAATGTACCTTGGCTTCACAAAAAAAGAAATAAAATTTCCGTAATATACACTCATATCACAGTATTTAGAACATGCCCATCAATATTCAGCCAGCACTTTCCCCTGTCACAGTTAGAGAAAATTACTGGAAAATCACTTATTTTCAGAGCTCTTCCTGATGTTGGTCTGAGTTCAAGCACATTAACAATCCCTATTTCATGAAAACTTGCATCAAGGGAAATGGAAATTATTTTCTTCTGGGAACTCTGGCTGTGTCACAGTTAAGTCATACTATTAAAATTGTCTGCATATTGATGGGACTTGGAGAAGTACAAACTCCATCTCTTGAAGTCTCTCCTACTTCTCTACCTGGATATTTGCCTTTAAATTGTGCAAATCCCTCAATCCAGGTGCAACATGAACTACCCTCTGCAGGAAAGGGATTAAAGAGAAATATCAGATTTCCTCAACATTTCAACTGGAAGCTTGGAAATAACTATGTTGTTGTCTCCCTTCGTGGATTATGTAATGGCAAAACCATATTGACCTCCCAAACCAAGACACTTTGCCGGCTCTTTAACAGATGTGCATGATACATATGATTTAGTGAAAGGAAACCCATTATGAGCTGATCCATTTATAATGAAGTCATGTCTCTAAAATGACCACAGACAGCTTACCTTGTTATATTAACGCTCTTACAAAACTGAAGACTACATGAAGAAATGTGTTATTTTATTTTTTGGTTGTAGAGGTCTAATATTTCTCCTAAATATTTCCCTTTTGGTGATTCAAATTAAATTAAGGAGAATTCACTAGAGCTATCATATTGACCACCTAAATTTCAAAGTCTTTGGTCTAATGATAAACAAAATGATAGCTGACATATCAAACTGACAGATCCTCATAATAAGAACAACAGACTCTGTCATCCAGCAGGTTGTGGAATGTAGTGTTCTTCTTAATCAAATATTTTGTTTCGGAAACAATTGCAATTTATGTGTAACTGGCCAACGAGAGCGTATTCAGAGATCAAAAATGAATGCTTAGTGAGCTTCCTTTTGGGTTTGTGTAACAGGTTTGCTCCTGGCAGGAGAATATAATAATGTCTGTCCTTCATTTTCAAAGAAGACAACTACATCAGGGAGGTGATGCCATAACAAGCACATGAATTGGATTTGAGTGAGGGGGAGCTTTGCTAAGTCACCAGCCTCACTTTCTCCTCTAGAATCATCTGGATATGAATCAGGAAGACTGAAGAGGCATTCAGGGTTAAGTGACTTGCCCAAGGTCACACAGCTAGTAAGAATGGGAAGCTGGATTCAAACTCCTATCTTCCTGATTCCAAGACCAATGCTCTATCCATTGTGCCACCTAGCTACCCTGTCAGGAGCATATAGTGAGGAAACAACTAGACCTCTTTTCTCCCAGCTTAACAGTTTGAAGAGAACAAACGTCTGTGGGCTCTAGGTAAGGCAAGAACTGAATTCAGATCCCCCCTCTCTGACCTGGGCCAAGGTCTATGAGTTTCTGTCTCTGTGTGACTATTTTTTGATGCTTTTAGATGATAAAATGAGATGATATTTATAAAGCATTTGTAAACCCTACAGCACCTAGTTATTATATACTAGTTATTATGAAGGCGTATTGACAATATTTGTGACCTTGTAAGCTTCAAAAGATCAAAAAAGTGAGGAATCAAAGGTCCAGGAACTGACTCCACACCAGAGTTGGCTGGCAGTCAAGCCCTATGAGCCACCATAGCCCAAGGATCTATAGGCAGACCCATCTGATAGCACAACTTCTTATGTCCTGAAGAAAGGAAGAGTCTCATCTAGTAGGGAAGCTAAACTGCATGTGGAAGTGAATTTACTGGAGAGAAAACTTTTAGTAACTACTTTAAGTCTGAGCCTACTCTCCCATGGATCAAAGTGGTAGAGGTGAAAGTATATTTCATTTTGGAGGGATTTTTGAACATTATATCCTGCTAATTGATTTTCTTAAGGTAATAGTCACTTTGTCGATCAATGATATAAATGAAATGCTAACTTTAACTGTCAAATGATATTAGACAAAACATACTGGAATGGGGGCTGGAACCAATAACTTTAGAAAGAAAGAAAAGTAAACAAGACTAAGTGATAAAAAAGTAAAATCTCTTACTGCCTCTCTGTGGGGTAATCCTAGAATACCAAAGAGAAGATAGAACTAACCAGCCACTCTGGAGATTCAACATGTCAATGACAGTGGGACTTAGGAATAAAGACCACCAAAATTATTTTATATGGGCTATATGATCTAATATGGATTGCCAAAAATATACAAAGAATGAGAATACAAAAACCATATTTTATTTGACCAGTAATTTCACTGAAATAGAGAATTCTTCAGTTAACAGACAAGCAACAATACTTTTTGAATGAATGAAATTCCACTGATGCAAAATGGCAATGGTCCTCAACTTATAAATCTTTTGAGAATTTCCTGAAACACCGAGATAAATGATCTGGATGTTGCCACAAAGCTAGTGTCAAAGAAAAGACTTATCCTCTTAAATTAATCATATAATGATACTGAAGGTAACTTAATTTTCCTTTAAGACTTGTAAGGAATTTCAGAATCATTTATTGCCTCATAAATATCACTATACACACCAAGAATTAAAAGATTTCAAGCAAAAGAGGACTTTAGAAATGGTCTTTCATTTTACTGAGGCCCAGAGAGGTTCAGTATTAAAAATGACTCACATTTATTACATCCTTTAAGATTTGCAAAGTGAGCGATTGACCCAAGGATAACCATAGATTACCAGTGCTCTTTCTAATACAGTGTTCACTGTATTATTAAAATGTTGATCAGTAAGAAGTTCTGGTATTCACATACAAGCTAAGTCTGTTGAATTTCTGTTTTATCAAGTTTCCTGACCCTGAAAGTGATGTAGCATGTGCAATTAATTGCACACATCAAAAAAAAAAATTTACTAAGGTTAAGAAATTAAAATAACTTTAGAAGTCCTTAGTCTAAATGTTATAGATAGATAAGAGAAATGAAGTGTATAGTTGCCAAACAAACTGCCTGAGATAAGTTAGGTAGATAGTTACAGTGAAAAGAACACTGCACTTAGAGTGAAAGGTGGGGATTTAAATCCTGGCTTTGTCATTTATAGGACCAAGAACAAGTCCCTTCAACTCTCTGGGCTTCAACTACTTCATCTGCAAAATTTTCAGTATGCACAGAATGATCTCTAAAATTGATCCTGGCTCTATTTTTACAATTCTGGGATTGGATAATTTTTCTCAGTTTTTATCATCAACTACACATAAGGCACTGAGAATACAAAAATAATATATGGGGGCTTTATAGTCCCAGAGATTACAATCTGCCATGACAGAATACATGTGATGATGTAAGATATAATGTGAAAAGGTTCAAAAGAAATTGAGACAAAGCACTCCGAGGACATTAAAGGATGAAGTGATTATTTTCAGCTGTGGGATCAAGGAAGGCCTCATGAATAAGCGGCACCTACCCTAGAACTTGAAGAAAGAGAAGGATTTCAATAGATGGAGATTTAAAGGAGGTTGATCAGTCAAATTAAGGAATTGATGAAGAAATTCCCCTGAACCTTGATGGGATTCCCAGGCATTTGGGACACTGAATAAAGTCTACTAAGGGACTCAGGGAACCCATGGAATCAGCAGTGTCGCCAGTAGCTCAGTTTTGAAAAAAAAAAGTCTGTCAAGTAGACAGTCAGCTTTGGAAGAAGAACACAGCTCTTAAGGAAATTTTTAAGGACTTGCTGTTCCCCCTTCTTTTTTGTGCCTCTTACAAAAGGTAAGGAAGGGAAAGGAAAGAGGAATTTCTCTTCCTTCCCTCCCACAACAGAAGCCATGATCATAGGAGAATAATAGTGTCATCAATAGAAGGGAGTTGAGGGGAGGGCAGGTTCTAAAGGAAAGACACTGAGTTCATTTTTGTATATGTTTAGGTTGAGGGGACAGATGATATTCAGGTGGAGCTGTCCAACAGGCAACAGAATATGTGGATATGAAAGCTTGGAGACCAAACTCTCTCTCAAAATAAGGAAACAACTTGAAGCTATGTGTCCTGGCCTTCTACAAAACAAAATAACTTACTTAGCAAACGAAGAACTTTAGTCATTTACTATTACTTAGAGCACTTCTGCCTAAAATTTTAGCCCAAGAACCCTTCTCATCCTGAATCCCTTCTCCACTCCTATATCTCTGTGGGAAAATAGAGTTGACAGGCAAGATTCTTGGCTACATAATAGATTTGTTTTAAGTTTTTTTAAAAAAGCTCCACTGAGGGACTGAGGAATCTCTGGAGTCCTAAAGGTTCCCAGGAGTAAAAACAGATGTGGTCATACATCTATCTCTCTAACCCCCAATAAGGGAAAGAAGGCAGCATAGTGAAATGGAAAGAATGCAGGTTTTGGAGTCAGAAGTCCTGGGTTTGAATCTTCTCTCTGCAATGTCACTTGAATTTGTAGGGTACTTTTAAATTTTGGAAAGCTCTTTACAAATATTATCTCACTTTATCCTCAAAATCCTGAGAGGGAGATGTTATTCTCACCATTTTATAGATGAGAAAACTGAGGCAGACAAAGGGGAAGTAACTTTCCTGGAGTCATCCAGCTATTGTGTCTGAGGCTAGATTTGAAAACCAAGTCTTTCTGACTCCAGGTAAATGAGGTTGGACTCACATGATTTCTAAGGTTCATTCCAACTCTCAATTAACCTATGAACCTGGCACTGAAGGAGTAGAGTCAGTAAGGATTGTCTTTATGAGAAAGATTGGTCATCTGCGGATAAAAGGACATAAGTGCTGCATCCCTAAGAGTCACCTCCAAGATATTAAAGCATCTAGGTCATGTAGCGACTATAGTATGTAGTATGCAATTCTATTTACAAGTTCTTGAAACCAGATCTGCTCAGAAAAGGTGACCTCTGTGATTTTCATGGATCATAAAAAGCATCACGAGAGTGGCAGACTAAAGCAAAAACCAAGGAGGTAAGGAACAGGACTATGCCCAAAGGCTTTTCCTGAATATCAGGGTGCCAGCCTGAATCTACTTCATAAAGAATGTAAACAAGGGGGCGGCTAGGTGGAGCAGTAGATAGAGCACCAGCCCTGGAGTCAGGAGGACCTGAGTTCAAATGTGAACTCACACTTAATAATTGCCTAGCTGTGTGGCCTTGGGCAAGCCACTTAACCCCATTTGCCTTGCAAAAACCTAAAAATAAAAAATAAAAAGAAATGTAAACAAGCCTAGGGCTGAGCAGCTGAAGACCAGCAGATGGCAGCCAAGAGCAGCTCTATGGAGGTGCCCAGCAGAGAAAACTAGGGAGAGGCCCACAGCAGAAAGATGTTTGTAGTCCAAGGACATCCCTAGAGGACGTCAGGGACAGGGCCGGGAGCCAGCAAAGTGCTGGAGACAGAAAAACACTCTAGCTCGCATGCTACTTTCCCCAAACATTGTATTTTCCTTGACCCTATATATGGGAGACTGTGAATCAATCTTTTCATCTATTTTATGGCATATTTTTTTCCAATCAGAAGTCACTGGTTAATCTGTTAAAAGAAAAAATAATAGGGTATATTTGCCAGCATCAGCATAGATCTGGATCTGAATTGGGCTGTAAAAACTTTGATAATTAGGGGATGTAAGAGTGAAAGGATGAGAGAGATTTAGGATAATGGGGGGGGGCTCAAGGGAGCCCTCCCCCAGCTCAGCCCCCATTGCCCAGTTCCTCCTTGGATTTATGGTCTGAAGATGTGGTCTCTCATATCACTTAGGAAAGTGAGAAGTCACTAACTAAAAGTCTTTCAGTAAGACAGTAGAACACCCACATGCCTCACCACTGTTATCTGAACCCCCAAACACTACCACCTGCAGCCTTTCAAAGACCTTGGTCCTTGCTGACTACCAAGTCACAAAATATTACAACAGGGCTGTTCCATCTGCACAGGAGCAAACCGTTCTCAATGTAATACTGCCTCTTCCGATTAGAATGGGAGCTCATTGAAAGCAAGAGGCAGCCTTGATTTTCTGTTTATAAACCCAGGACACATGTTGTTCCCCGCCCCCCATTCATTGATAGAATAGATATATTCCAGAGGGCATAATAAAAGTGGAGAGACTGGAGAATATAGCAGAGCAAGATGGGAGGAGTAAGGGAGAAGTGGCCACATGCAAGGTCCATGAGTGACCACAAAAACCATGGAATCACCTTACGGGTAAAAGCATAACCAAGAACATCATCCACATGCTGCAAGCCACTAAGACCTAGGATTGTCTTTCAGTAACCAATAAGAGGTACACACATTCTGCCAAGAAGGTTGTGAATGAGATCTGGCTGGAAATGCCTACTATTCAAGCAAAGGGGGAGGATTACTTTCAGCATGTAGGTCCTTTGTCTTTCCATCTCCAAGTTCTTTGACTTTGGAAAAGGAAATGGGGATGGATGGTGTTACAGAAAGCAATTGTTACAGAAAATACCAACTTGGCCTCTGAAGACAAGCCAAAGTCTGACCCATTACCCTCCCATAGAGACATTAGCATAGTAAATACATTTGTGGAGGCTTTCCTAGAGTGACCTGGTAGAGATAGTTTAGATTTTCTTTTAAAGTATTGAGTATGTATATGTGATAGAATCTAAGAATGAGAATTTATTTTTTATTCTCTCTTCTCCTGAGAGTAAATTTATATTCAATAAACAAACCTTCTGCCTTACTCTTCAAAAAAAAATAGCCCATTATCAAAAAACAGGTCTTGTCAGACTAACTTCATTTCATTTTCTGAATTACCATATAATCTCTAGCACTTCTCTATTGGTTTAAAGTTTGCAAAGCAAATGAATATTGTCTTTTTATCTTCACAACAGTCCCAAGAGGTAGGTGCTAATATTTGTGCCCATTTTACAGAAGAGGAAATTAAAGCAGTGACTGATTTGCCCAAATTCTGTAGGAGACCTTTTCTAAACTGCTAGTGATTACTCCTCTAAGATTACCTTTCACATATTCTGCATACATCTTTTAAGTGCCATTTCTTTGTTGTTTTTGCAAGGCAATAGGGTTAAGTGATTTGCCCAAGATCACACAGCTAGGTAATTATTGTCTGAGGCAGAATTTAAACTCAAGTTCTCCTGACTCCAGGACCAGTGCTCTATCTACTGTGCCACGTAGCTGCCCCTAAGTACCATATAGTTTGTTTAAACCTTATAAAGATTAAAGGGGCAGCTAGGTGGCATAGTGGAAAAAGCACTGGCCTTGGAGTCAGGAGTACCTGGGTTCAAATCCGGTCTCAGACACTTAGTAATTACCTAGCTGTGTGGCCTTGGGCAAACCACTTAACCCCATTTGCCTTGCAAAAACCTTAAAAAAAAGAAGAAAAAATCAGCAAAACTAGTCAGTATGTCAGAAAAAGTCTAAAAATAGCTGCAATGTTTGTGTACCTCTCACCTCTGTAAAGGGGTAGAGGTATGTTTGTATTCTCATTTCTTCTTTGGAGCCATGCTTTTATTTTTTTATTTTGCAGTATTCATTTTGAATTTTTTTTACACTTGCTCTTTTCATTTATATTGTTGTAGGCATTTTGTATATTGTTTTCTTGGCTCTGTTTACATAACTCAGTAAGTTCATGTTTATGCACTTCTCTATAATTCTAACATTCATCATTCCTTATTGCCCGGTATTATAAACCACAATTTGTTTAGCTATTCCCCAATCAATAGTCATTTACCTTACTCCCTATTGTTTGCTATCACCCCCCAAAAAAATTCTATAAATATTTTAATGTTAGAGATATTCTTTTTATCAATGGCCTGTCTGGGCATAATATACCTAGTTAAGATTGGCTTCTCCATTAGAATATGAGATTCTTGAGGGCAGAGTCCATTTTCGACAAGTTTTGAAACCCAGTATTGAACACAGCATCTGATATGCAGCAGATTGTAGACTCATTGATTGAGTCAGGACTCAACTCCAGGTCTTCTGAATCCAATGCTCATTCTATCCAAAACCATCATCTCTACTTATCTCAACAGATAAGAATGAAGCAAATGTCCTGCTCTTACACACTGACAGTCAATTGTTGGTTGGGAGAAGAAACCCCCAAACCTCACTGAAGAGGAGTTGATGACATGTTTGACTGGATACAAATATATTGTTATCTGAGTTTTATTAATTATCCTAAGTAAATCCTTCATTTATATCTGGAATAATAATGATATTGTTATATTATAAATAGAATGCTACAAGGGACCTGACCACCTGGAGCACCTTGGTAGACCATCATTATTCCCAGCCTCTCACTTTGGGCAAGACTGGTTTAAAATAAATGAGTTTCAGGAGTTGCAGGGAAAGTTGAGGACTTTCAAATGGCATCATAATGGGGCTTCTGTTCAACAAAATCATTCCGAGATATCAAGGATGGCAAATGCCTAAAAATCAGAATGCCTAAAAAGACAAACAAAAAACCCCAAAATATATAATCTAGTTTAGGCCCTAATCATTTGGCACCTAGTCTCACTACCTAAATTCCCTCTCACTTCAATGTATCCTGTGTAAACCATTATTTCATTGCTATATGTGATCTCACTGGGTACTTCAGTCCATCTGCAATTTCTCATCCAGTTGACTCTTAGCCAGGTTTCTCTATAATTCTCTCTGAAAGGATCCACCCAAAATGGGCATTCTCTCTCTTGACATCACATGGGCACTAATGTAGAAGAAATCTGTCCATCTGTTATCCCTCAATCTTTCTGCATGATGAAATCACCTCCTTTCTCTGATCATACATCTCTTTGATGATCTTTATGTCACTTTGTGCACATCTATTTAACTATCTTAGTAGAATTAATATAAGAATAGGGGCTAAACCTGTGATTTAATTGATATACAGATCTCCCAGGTGGAGCATCTTCTCTGCAACTTGGGAAGCTGCCTGGAGAACTAAGAAATGACTTGCCTTGAGTCACACAGCCAATATGAGTCAGAGGTGGAAGTTCAACCCAGGTCTTCTTGGCTTCAAAACGACATCTCTAAACCCTTGGTGATGCTGCTTCCCAAAAAGACACAGAAATTCAGTTTCATAGCAAAGAATTAAAAAAAAAAATAATTGGTAAAGTAGAAAGAACACTGGCTCAGGAGTCAGAGGATTTGAGTTGAAATCCCAAATCTGAAGCTTCTTCTTACCTTCCCTCTAAGATGTAGAGTTTATCCTGCATAAATCTTGCTTATACATTGTGGTTTGTATGTTGTGTCCCCCATTAGACCTGAACTTCTTTATTGTCTTTTGAGAGAAAAGGAAATTGTTTTACCTTTCTTTGTATCACTAGTACTTAACAAAACACCTCACACAGTAAGAATTTAATAAATATTGACTGCCTTTGCTTCTCTGGGTCTCAGTCTCCACACAGATTGATTAGACACTCTCTGAGAACCACCACCCCCTCCCCATCTCTAGATTAAAAACCCAAGTGCTTAGGTATTATGATGCTACACTGGAATCAGGAAAATGCCAATTCTAATCCTGCCTCAACACTCCCTAGCTCTGACCCTGGAAAAATCACTTCACTTCTCAGCCTCAGTTTCCTTATATGTAAAATGGGAATAATATCATCAACCTCACAGGGTTGTTATAAAAATCAAATGTGATAAAAATGTGTAAAATACCTTGCCCGTCTTAAATTATTATTATTATTGTTACTGTTATATGTGAAGTTATATTAATAATATACCATTATTAACAATTTTAATAATTAATGTTTTATTTAATTTAATGAAATTCATTTACATTGATTAACACTGTTTTAATATTATAATATAGTAATATTAATGACCATATTATAGTGCATTAATGTTATCTTGTTAGTCATATAACATTAGTATATAATAATATATTATCACTGTTATATTTTGGGAAGAAAACTGGATTATGGGCCATACTCCAGCTTTATACAGGATGTCCCAAAAGTCTTGGTGCAATTTTAACTACTAATTGATTAAATTAATTAAACAACGGGTGATTTGTTCTATTCAATGCAATCTAAGATTCAGAATGAGCAAATGAGGGTTGCTGCCTTCAGGATCGCTTCTCCCAGTCACTTAAGATACCAGGTTGAAGGTCAGCCTGGGTTTGAGGATGTCAACCCATTTAGGATAAATAAATAGAAGGGAGAGGAAAGAGGGCAGGCTACTAACATTTGCCTCTTTTCATTGGTCAGAGGGGCTGCAAACTCAAGGCATGCTAAAAAAACCAATGAAAATTGTCTCTGACTGGCCAGGTGCTGATTGACAGATCAGCCAACCAATGGTATTAGCTGGAAAAGGATCCCCCCCATACCAAAATTCACATTAAAAGACACCCCCCCTTTTCCTAATCCCTATAATTCTAATTTCTATGTTCTTTGTATGTACTTCTGAAAAATAAAAAGACAGAAAAAGCAAAAAACAAGCAAAAAACAAACAGTCCCCTCCATTGCCTCTGGGATCCTAGACAAGCTCCCCCATCATTTAAAGCCCTTTCCAGTCTGATCTTTCCAGACTTTTACAAGACTTGTCCAGCCCTCCATTGCATCTTCATGCCTTCTACAGATCAGTCTGGTTTTCTTTTGTATTTATTGGGTGTTCATATTGGTTCCCCAGATAGAATGTAAGCTTCTTGAAGGCATGGAGAGTCACACTTTGTGTCATTATATGTCAATAAGTCATCAATATATGTCACCAATACTACTTTTAGGTCTGTACACCAGAGACATCAAAGATAGGGAGAAAAGACCCATACATGTAAAAATTGTAATATTGGCCTAAAAGAACTGTAAAATTGAAAATTGATTTCAATTCTATTTTGTCATATATATATGTCATTATATATATATATGTCATTATTTACCAACACAATGCCTGCCACATAGAAACATTTAATAAATAAATAAATGCTTATGGATGGATGGATTGAATTTGGGTAATTAGTATGAAATTCCTTCATGGGGCACTGTCCTTATCCCCTCAATTAAATGTTTCTCAGGAGAATAGATCAAGGTCTTATACTTTTTTGGGGGTCTCCATAGCTAGACAGAATAATAAAATTCATCTAGAGGGGGGAAAAGTCAGGAATTTCAAGGGAAATTTTAAAAAATAGGAATAAAGAGGGGCCAACAGCATCAGATCTATAAAGCAATAATAATCAAAATAATTTAACACTGATTTTAAAAAGGAAAAGTTGATCAATGAAACAGATTCAATAAAGAAGATTCAGAAGGAAATTAACAGCATACTGTTTGAAAAACTCAAGGACAGCTGCAAGGGTCAGGACCTCCCTATTTGACAAAATAGGGAAAACTGGAAAGTAGTCTGGCAGGATTCAGGTTTAGACAAAGGTACAATAAACTCAAAAGAATACATGAGATAGACAGCTAGATATAGAGACATAGACACATATAGGTAAACACAGAAACACACACACACAACCAAGATAGGTGGCTTTAACTTTGGAGTCAGGAGGATAGGAGTTTGAACCCCAGCTTCAGACATCTAATACTTACTAACTTTAACCTTGACCAAGTCACTTGACCCCAACTGCCTTACATCCAGGGCCACCTCCACTCATCCTGGACCCAAAAGACTGGAGGAGAAAGTGAGGTTGGTGACTTAGCACAGCACCCCCTCACTCAAATCCAGTTCACAAGCTTGTCACCTCTCCTGATATCATAGTCTTCTAGAATGAAAGGACAAACATCACACCCACACATGTGTGTCTATATATGTATATGTACATGAATATAATTTTTTTAATAGAGGACAATGGGAGAAGAATCTTTTACAACTATAAGGTGGGGAGGAAGGGAAAAAAGGAAGAAGAGAGGAAAAGAATAAATATTTATATGGTGACTTCTATCAGTTCCAGTGATAAATCTCATTTGAAAAGGGATAGTGATGTTCATAAAAAAATCAAATAGATAATGTTAATTACATTAAATCAAAAACTTTATAAGCAAAATAAATGCTTTTAGAACCCCAAAGTAAACAAATGGTAAAAAAAAATCTTCATAGCAAGTTTCCTTGATTTAGCTCATCTGAGAAATATTTTAAAAATTGAGAACAAGAGCAATTTCCCAATTGGTTAGCCAAAGTATAAGAACAGGAAGTTCTTAGCAGAAAAAAAAATACAAGCTATTAGCAACCATTATAAAAATGCTCCAATCACTAAGAAATAAGAGAAATGAAAATTAAAAAAATAAGATTTTATCTCAAGTAGCAACTGTTCTGGGAGAACAGATACAGGAATGAATTGTTGGTAGAGCTGATTCTAGAACAATTCTGGAAGACAATTTGGAACTTTACCCACCTTCTAAGAGAAGTCTTTGTCACTCTTCCTTAAACTTAGATCCTTCCTTCTGAGATTATTTCCAATTTATCCTGTAAATCTTCCTTCCATTTGTCATTGCTATTTGCATGTTGCCTCCCCCATTAGACTAAGTTCCTTGAAGACCAGGGACTATTTTTTCCCTCTCTTTGTATCCCAACCCTTAACAGAGAACTTGGCCCAGAGTAGGTACTTAATACATACTTTTGAATTGACTGATTTTACTCAAAAAAAATCACCAAACTGTATATTCCCTTTGACCCACCAATGCTACACATTTAGGTATGTCTACCAGAGACATCAAAGATAGGGCGAAAAGGCCCATATATATAAAAATTGTAATATTGGCCTTTTTAGTTGTGACAAAGAACTGTAAAATTGAAAATTGATTTCAATTCTATTTTTTAAGACAATCAAACTCTCCCAAGCTGCATAATTCCAAACTCCTTACCTTTGTAACTTCAACTTTTACTTATGGGTCCAAGAAATTTGCCTGTAATTACCTCAACCTGGGGCTTTATTGTCTTCTGAATTGAATCTCCACTTTTGTTTTGTCTACCTTTTTAACCTCATCTACCTACTTAAATTCAGGCTGATTCAATCAAGCAGAAAGTTGCAGATTATACCCAAATCTATTGGGTAGATTTGAGGATTATTCCCACCTTCCATTGAGGAGTTGAAGAGAAAAAAAAAAGTAAAATGTCTACTAATCAGGAATATCATGAAATCAAAAGAAAACACACTAAGAGTGCTAAGTTTTGCTCTATCATATTGCTAATTGGGACACAAGACCCTGCCACTACCTTGCTCAGGATCATTGAGAGAGACCATTGACCCAATTTATTGACTTACTGATAGCTCATTTAATAAAATAATCATAATCAAATTTTTATTTCTTAATTTTCAAAGGTAACAGAATTGTAAATTAAGTAGATGGCCATCAACTGGGGCTTGACTGAACAAATTGTGGTTTATTAAAATAATAGAAATTAATAAGAATTTTTTCATATAACAGATTCAATGAAACATGGAAGGTCTTGTATAAACTGATGAAGAGTGAATCAGTAGAATGGGGAGAACAATTTACACAATAACCACAATATCATTCAAAGGGAAACATGTTGAAAGACCTCAGATCTCCAGTCCAAGCATCAATAAATCATGACTTTGAAACACTGGTGATGAAACATAACTCCCATCTCCAGAGGAACAAAAGAGATATGAATTCTCACATGTGGCTAATGTGTTGATTGGTTTTGCTTGACTATGCATGTTTATTACAAAGGAAAAGGTCTATTCAGGGAAAGAGTGAAAGGGGGAATTCTTTTGAAGTGAAGAGCATCAATAAAGCACTTTAAAAAGCACAGAAGAAGAAAAAAAGTTCAGTAGGTGACACCAACAAAATTTCTCCTATCTTGAGATAGCAATAGGAACTGGACCTTTTATTTTATTGGAATAAAGCATTCTAAGTAAAGAAACTCCTTCCATTTCTGACCTAGAGAATTGAATGAGTTCTAAATGCAGAGAAAACTTGTTAATTCATAATTAAATGCAGTACACTATATAAAGAATTCTAATTGTGATAAGTTTAAACTAATCTTTCAGGGATTTTATTGAACTTTAATAAATGTTAATAAGTAAGCATTTGTAATTTCAATTGAAACTCCAAATATGTTTAAAACACTGACATATCAGTTTCACTTTCATCTGAGAATTCCTGTAATGATTCCTTATTTTTTACTTTCGTAAAATAAAAAACCATGAGAAATGTAGTTTAGGTCTGAAAATTTGCAGTTTTTAAATAAATATTTAATTTGGTTTTATTATGGAGTTATCATCTTGGAGAGTTGCCTAGAGCATTGAGTCCCATCAATAATGCGGCAGATGCAGGATGTGAAGTCACATCTTAGCTATAAAGCTTTATCTCTATGCTGACTCTGAAGCCTTTCGACTCTATATCATTTAGTCCAAAATACTTTATTCCCCCTCCAAATTTGTTTATCTGTAAAAGGTCAAAGGAAATGTTCAACAGAAGGCAGAGGGTGGAAACCTGATGAGATCTGAGCCTCTTAACAGCAATTCTCAGAAAGTTTTCACTCCAAGCTGACAGATCTCATTGCTCTGAGGCCAGCATCTGGAAGAAGTGTCTCATTGGATGGAATCTCTTACCACACTAAAAGGTTGAAGCTAGTTAAGTCCTTCTGAAAATGTTTATTTGCCCTCTTCTGTTGATGTAGCAGCCATGTACTGAGTTCTTCTAAAAGTCAAAATAAAACAAAACACTGCAGTAAGGATTTAATTTTTGTTTCTATCTTAGCAAGTCAGCTATTAGTTTATATGTAGGGCACATCTGTGCTCCTGAAATTGGGCATGGTGAACTGTCCTGGTCCCCAGAGGAGCCCCAAGTGACTTGGCATTCTTTTCCTACAGGGAGGACCTGATTTGAGAGAGCTGTTTTCCATTCAAGAGAAGTGGGGGTGTGAAGGCAACCAGAGACAAACCACAGAGGCTCAGAAGCTGGTACAGCTGTAGATCATTAGCAATAGACTAAGACCAGTAGGAGAAAGGAGGAGGACAAGGGTCGGATTCTCTCCCTCATACTTTCTCTTTTTCCTCTATTAGTCCCTTTGTCTTTCTCTCTCTTGACACATGCACATAGTCTGTCAAATTTTTAAAATAGTAGTAATTTTCTTTAGCACAGGTGAAATTTGCCCTCTGTACCTCTGAAAGTAGGAAACAAAATTTGAGATCTAAAGTGAAACAGCTAAGTGGCACAGTGGATAGACTCATCTTTCTGAGTTCCAATCCTACCTCTCTCGGTGATACTTAATCCTGTTTGCTTCAGTTTCCTTATCTGGAAAACCAGTTGGAAAGAAGGAAATAGCAAACTACTCAACTAACTTTGCCAAGAAAACCCTAAGAGTGGTTACAAAGAATCAGACATAGCTGAATAACAAAATAAGTGGAAAAGCCTGATTTTTATAATATACATTAATTTTTTTCATATTTTACTTTGCTTTCTTCATCTTACTTTATATTGTCATCTAAATTCCAGAATGTAATCATATATTTTAATGAGGTATTAAATTATAAAAGATGAAGTCTATCATCCCTCTCTGATTCAGTCAAGAAAGAAGCAGTTAATTGAGGAAACAAATTAGCTAACCCTCTGGGAGCTGTAAATGACCCAGTTCTAGTTAGTCTGGGTTTCCAGAGCAATTAGAATTAGAAACCAACTGTGGAAAAGAGATTTTTATATCTTTGAAGGAGATCCACTAGACTGTATTCAGCAGGGAGCCAAAAGCAGAAAGGATAGAGAGACAAAAACCTGAAGGAAGAAGCAGCTTCAAGAATCATGATACCCAACCATCGAGAACCCCCATATAAAAAAATCTATAAAGAAATAAAAGAATCCCAAGTCCTTGTAAATTGCCTTTGCTGCCACAAAAGGAATTCAACAAAAACTGCACTGAGCTGCCTTTAACCAATTCTTCCCAAGGTTATGGTGTCTTTCTCTTGGGGAAGGTGTCCCAGGTTTCCAGGGGAGGTAGTTTGTAACCATTGTTCTTCCTATTCATTTGAATAAATATCTTTGTTAAGAGCTAATTGAGACTACTTGGTGATTGTTCATGGAAAGCAGATGGATGGGAGGTATAAATTAGGGTGTTCTGAAAGCACTCCTCCTGGGTTATTCCAAGAACTCAAGCAACTAAATCCACACGACAACTTTGGGGCGTAGTCTAGGGGAGGTATTATACTTATTTATTCTTCCATTCACCCAAACTGGAAATCATAGAATCTTATCTTTGATTCTCAATTTAGAGAGGCTCCCATGGGGCCTTAGAGACTTGGGTCCAAGAATAACTCTTAATCACTTAGTTTCTCAGGGGTCCAGATGACTCTTTCAGGCAAATTCTGATCTACATTAATAAAGGGAGTTTCTAACAGGAGGTTTATGAAATAATAGGTATGAACCAAAAAAATTTTCATTTAAATTTTATTATTCCTCTGGTCACCAAGACTGGAAATCTCAAAATCATCTTTTACTTTTCCATCTCCTTTATTAATTTTCCTTTAAAATTCTTTTTGAATTAGCAACTACTTTTTGACTGCCTAGTATGTGTTAAAAGTCCTTGAATAATTTTTTTTAAATATAAAATATGCCTCCTGCCCTTAAGAAATTTATAGTCCAATTAGGGAGACAATAAACATTTGTTAAACTGCCTGCTATTTGCCATTCACTGTGCTAAATCAAGCTTAAGTGACTTGCTCAGGTTCACAAACCTAGTGTCTGAGATTAGATCTGGAATCTGGTCTTCCTGACTTCAAGGCTGGTGCTTGGCTTTGCCACCAAGCTGTCCCTGCTCTCAAGGATCTCTCAGTGTGGGAAACAACCCTCAAATAACTACGTACATTCAAATCATATGCTGGAGGAAACTGGAAGCAAATAAGAGAGTGAAAGTACTTACATTAAGGGGGATCAGAAAAAAGCTTTGTGTAGAAAGTAGGACTTTAAGAGGTGAGGAAGTAGAGCATTCCAGGCAAAAGGAACAAGCAATGAAAATACCTAAGGATAAGAGATGGAATGTCTTCTTTGAAGAACAGCAAAAAGACCACTGTCCCTGAATCACAGAATAAAGGGGGTGAAAGAAAGTAAGAAGACAGAAAAGTGGAGGTAGGAGGTTATGAAGGATTTTAAAAACCAAGCACAGAATTTTATATTTTGAAATAAGGATGCACTACAGCATATTGAGTAGGGGTGTGAGAAGTATTTTAACAAATTCACTTTGACAGTTAAGTAAAGCATGATTTCTGTGAGGGGACATTTGTGGCAGTGATAGCACCCCTTGTCCAGATGTGAGACAGTGAGGGCCTGTGCCTGGATGGTGGCTGTGTCAGAAAAATGAAGGGGTAGCATGCAAGAGATGTAATGAAGGTACAAATCAACAAGTCTTGGCAATAGATTGGATATGAGGAATGAGAGAGTAGAGTCAAGAAGGACATCTAAGTTGCAAGCCTGGGTGACTGGAAGGATGGTGATACCATTGACCATAAAAAGAAAGTTTGGAAGGAGTTGGGTTTTCGGGGGGATGAAAGATAATGAATTCAGTTTTGGAAATATTGAGCTTAAGATATTTATGGGATACTAGAGACCAGTAGACAGGTTAAGACTAGATAAGTAGATCTAATATTTCTCAGCATAGAAATGATCATTGAACACATGAGAGCTGATGAAAGGAAGGAAGGAAGGAGGGAGGGAAGGAAGGAAGGAAGGAAGGAAGGAAGAAAGAAAGAAAGAGAGAGAGAGAAAGGAAGAGAAAGGGAGAAAGAAAGAGAAAAGAAAGGAGGAAGGAAGGAAGGAAGGAAGAAAGAAAGAAAGAGAAAAAGGAAGGAAGAAAAGGGAGAAAGAAAAGAAGAAAGGAAGAAAGAAAAAGAAAGAAGAGAGAAAGGGAGAAAAGGGGTTAAAGAAAAAAGGAAGAAAAAGAAAGAAAGAAAAGAAGAGAAAGGAAGGAGGAAAAGGGAGGAAAAAATAAGGAAGGAAAGGAGAAAGAAAAGAAGGAAGGAAGGAAGAAAAGAAGGAAGGAAGAAAGAAGGGGGAATAAGGGAAGGGGAGGAAAGGAGGCAGAGAGGAAGAAAGGAAGGAAGGGAGGAAAGAAGGAAGGAAGGAAGGAGGGAGGGAGGGAGGGAAGGAAGAAAGAAAGAAAGAAAGAAAGAAAGAAAGAAAGAAAGAAAGAAAGAAAGAAGGAAAGAGAAAGGGAGAAAGGGAGAAAGAAAGAGAAAGGGAGAAAGAAAGAAAGAAAGAGAAAGGGAGAAAGGGAGAAAGAAAGAGAAAGGAAGGAAGGAAGGAAGGAAGGAAGGAAGAGAAAAAGGAAGGAAGAAAAGGGAGAAAGAAAAGAAGAAAGGAAGAAAGAAAGAAGAGAGAAAGGGAGAAAAGGGGTTAAAGAAAAAAGGAAGAAAAAGAAAGAAAGAAAAAAGAGAAAGGAAGGAGGAAAAGGGAGAAAAAATAAGGAAAGAAAGAAAGAAAGAAAGAAAGAAAGAAAGAAAGAAAGAGAAAGAAGAAGGAAGGAAGGAAAGGAGAAAGAAAAGAAGGAAGGAAGGAAGAAAAGGGAAAAAGAAGGAAGGAAGAAAGAAGGGGGAATAAGGGAAGGGGAGGAAGGGAGGCAGAGAGGAAGAAAGGAAGGAAGGGAGGAAAGAAGGAAGGGAGGAAGGAAGGAAGGAAGGGAGGAAAGAAGGAAGGAAGAAAGGAAGGAAGGAAGGAAGGAAGGAAGGAAGGAAGGAAGACACCTAAAAGTCTGGTATAACCTCTGACACAGGTATATGTAGAGTCCAAGGGAAAGTGGAGTCAATCTTAGAAATCACATGTGACCAGTGGTAACTCTTGGCTGCATAAAATTCCACTTGGATATAGCTCTCAGCTGAACTCTGGAGGTCGATTTCCCTGTAGGATTGTGAAGGGGCATTTTGTAAGGGCAAGGACTGTTCTTACCTTTCTTCGTATCCCTAGTAGCAGCACAGATCCCGGAGTATAGCAAGCACTTCATTGCTTCTTGGTTGGTTCTTGTCCTTTGTTATCATAGAAGATCAAAATGACATCACTATGATAAAGACAAATTGCAGTGTGTCTGACTGTGACTGATCAGACCAATACGAGCTTATAATGCTCTGCCACAATTTGGGCACAAATAGTCCATGTGAACATCTGGGGTGGGTGCTCTAAACTTACAGATGCCACATTTTCTTCCATTCTGCCTTGCTCCTAGATGATAAGGGTACACCATGCTGGGTGGTCCTAAGTCAGTGTCTCCCATGCCATACAATCAATTTTTAAGAGAGACCTTCATGGTGTCCCCATTATCACTTCTTCTGACACCTTTTGAGCACTTGCCCTGTATGAGTTCCCCATAAAATGGTCTTTTTGGCAAGTGTATGTCCAGCATTCTAACAATGTGTCCAGCCCATCATAGAGAATATATAGCACAAATTTCAATTAAAGATAAATTTCCTTTAAATTTGATTCTCTAGATGCTCCTGTAGGTAGTAGACATTGTATGAATTAAATCAAACTGCAGAATATGACACAAACCTTCTAAATGAAATCCACATTCTTTCAGAAGACTTCCAGACTATCTATTCACACAGGAAAAACTCAATGTATAAAGAATGCATGAATGTTTATTGAGTTTGATGAATAAATCCATAGATCTTATTCATATAACTAAATATAGATCTTAGGAAATAGAGTACCAGGCCTGTGGTTAGGAAGACCTGAGTTCAAATCCAGCTTCAGACACTTAATAGCTGTGTGACCCTGGGCAAGGGGTTTGCCTCAGTTTCCTCATTTGCAAAATAAGCTGGAGAAGGAAATGACAAACTACTCCAGAATCTTTGTTAGTAAAACCTCTGATGGGATCATGAAAAGTCAGATAGAACTGAGCCACTAAATAATAACAACCTAACTATACTGATATCTACCTCTTTAACTGTATTCAGGATTGGGTAGAAGAAGGAATGTGTATATTGGTGAAGTACTATAAATAAACAATGAGGTAGGGATAGAATTAAACAGAAGATGAATTGTTTTGGGGAAATTCCAATTCTGGTGTCCCCAAACTTCTGCCCAAAATAAAGTTTCAAATTTTAAGCATCAATATTCTTCTGTTAATATATGATTATGAGTCATGGAATAGTACAGTCTTTGAAGAACTGAAATTAGTATTTATGGAAAAAATTCAAAACTGGATTCCCAAAGTCACAAAACAATATATCCTTTGATACAGGGATACAATTATTTGGCTTATACCCCAAAGAGATAAAAGACAGAGAGAAAGAACCTATATATATTTATAGAATGACTTTTGTTGTAACAAATAATTTTAACAAAAAGTGAAATAACTAAAAAAATTGTGTGAGATAACTGTAATGCCAGCAAAATGACTTAGTTGAGAGAATATTGAACCTGAAATCAGGAAAACTTTAATTCAGACTGCTATATTCATTTATTAGTTATGTAACTCTGGACAAGTCATGTAACTCCTCTTAGCCTCAATTTCTCTATCTGTAAAATAGAGATAATAAATGAACCTGCTTTAGAGTTGTGATGTCCAAATAAGCTAGCATATAATGCAAAATGTAAAAATAAGAATAATTCATAGAAACTTCTGAAGACTTATGCTCATTCTTTCATAGTGAAATAAATGGAACCACTGGGTCAGCTAGGTGGCGCAGCGGATAGAGCACCAGCACTGGAGTCAGGAAGACCTGAGTTCAAATATGGCCTCAGACACTTAATAATTACCTAGTTGTGTGGCCTTGGGCAAGCTACTTAACCCCATTGCCTTGCAAAAAACCTTAAAAACAAAACAGAACAAAAAAGAAATAAATGGAATCAGAAGAATAGTTTATATGATGACCATAATAAAGGAAAATAGCTGCAAAATATTTCAGAACTCTGTTCTACACAGTAATCAATCATGACTTCAGAAAATTGATGATTCCTCCTGCCCCTTAACAGAGAAGTGATGTATAGAATGAGACTTTTTTATTTTCAGATATAGCTAATATGTCTATTTGTTTTGTTTTACTATATTTATCTGTTAAAAAGTGAGGGCTTCTATTCCTGGGAATACAGGTCATGGTGAATTTTATTAAGAAGTAATAGAGGGGGGTGGCTAGGTGGCGTAGTAGATAAAGCACCAGCCTTGGAGTCAGGAGTACCTGGGTTCAAATCCGGTCTCAGACACTTAATAATTACCTAGCTGTGTGGTCTTGGGCAAGCCACTTAACCCCATTTGCCTTGCAAAAACCTAAAAAAAAAAAAAAAAAAAAAAGTAATAGAGGAATGAAAAGAAAAAAATCAAAATATTTTTTAAAAGATACAAATTGAGACAACAAAGGTCAGGCGGGGACATTTTGTCAGTCTTCATTTTTTGTTGCTGTCTTTTAAAGAGGAATGTACACGCTTAAAATTACAAACTGTAACAAAAACTATTTCATATCTAATCTTCCATTATTTTTCTTTTTATATTAAAATACTGTTATTGATGATTGTTCTTTTAAAAAAATGAAGTTGGGAAGCATACAAAGTGGCAATATAATGATTCCTGGTGTACCTGAGCAGGCTGTAACACATTATAAAAGAACTACATTGTGGAAGAAACTTATAAGATGTTGTCAGTGAAATGTACTATGGGAAAAATTGGTATACTGATCACAAATGAGGGATGGACTAGGGGAAGAGTCTACATACTCCACTGGCATTCATGCAATGTTGAAAGATTTTTTTGGGGGGGTTGGTTTTTGTAAGGCAATGGGGTTAAGTGACTTGCCCAAGGTCACACAGCTAGGTAATTGTTAAGTGTCTGAGATTGGATTTGAATTCAGATCCTCCTGACTCCAGGGCTAGTGCTCTATCCACTGTACCACCTGGCTGCCCTCTTGAGCATAGATTTCAATAATGAGAAGGTAGGAAGAGCACTAGAGTCCTTGGCAACGGATTAGAGGAGAAATAGGGTAGAAGATCACAAATTGGGGAGCAGATTACTGCACTGAAGGCAACTTCTGCCTACTTTACAATTTTACTTGGGGCCATCCCTTTCATTAAAATAAGATTAAAGGGGCAGTTAGGTGGAGCAGTGAATAGACCACTGGTCCTATAGTTAGAAGGACCTGAGTTCAAATGTGACCCACTTAACTAGTGTAATCCTGGGCTAGTCACTTAACCCTGATCGTGGTGGTGGTGGGGAAATTGAATCAAATGAAGCCATCAGAAAAAAGTATAGGATAATATATGATAAAACACAATAAAGGAGAGCATGAGCAAAATGGGATGAAAGGGGTCAAGAAAGTCTTGAATAGCTTGGAAAAATGTAACCTTTATTTCTTTGTGGATGCTCTTTTCTAATGATCTATAAGTGATGTAAGAATTGACTGAGACATATGATTTAATTGTAACATCTGTTCTCTGAGCTTTCTATAAAGCAGCGGCCAAGTCTATTCCGAGTTGTACTCTAAGGGTGAGGTTGATGCTTTCATAATAATGGTGAGGCCAAATTCCCCAATGCTTGCTCCTCCCTTCCCCATTCACCTCACCTCCTTCTTCAACTTCACTTCTGCTCTCCAGAGTATCATTAACATTCAACTTTCTAACTTTCCCAGCCCTAGTATTGTAATTTCCTAGTCTCCAATGCCTCCACACTTCTCTCTTGTCCAGAATTTGATGCAGCTCTAGAATCATAAACTGTTAGAGCTAGAAGAGGTCTTAGAGATTATATAATGTAATCCCCTCAACTAGAGTCTGGAGGTGACTCAGTGAATAGGGCCAGTAAAGTTCAGTCTTCCTCACTCATATATGACCCTATTTGGGGGTTTCCATGGTAAAGATACTAGAATATTCTTCCATCTCCTTCTCCAGTTCATTTTACAGATGAGAAAACTGAGGCAAACAGGGTGAAGTGACTTGCCCAGGGTCACATAGCTAGTGAGTATCTGAGGCTGGATTTGAACTCAGGTTTTCCTGACTACCAAGGCTTAATCTACAGCAACACCTATCTGCTCCAGGGTCAATAAGACATGAGTGCAAATATAGCCTCAGATGCTTAGTAGCTGTATGGCCCTGGAACACAGTTATTTAATCTCTGTTTGCCTTAGTTTCCTCAACTCTAAAAAAGGAATATCTCCCAGGATTATTGTGAAGATCAAATGATATAATATCTATAAAATGCTTAGCAGAGTAGTGGGTATATACAAGGTGCTTAATAAATATTTATTTTCTTCCCTTTCCCTCCTTTTAAGTAAATCTGATTTACTTAAAAACAATCTCTGCCTACTTTACAATTTTACTTGGGGTCATCCCCTTCATTAAAATAAGATTGGTAGAGCAATAAACAGAGCTGGCATCATGAAAAAATGCATCGCTATATTTTGTTGAATTTGGATTCTAAAAATCAGATGGGAAAGCATTAATAAAATGGGATGAAAAGGGGTCAAGAAAGTCTTGGATAACTTTGAAAAATGTTACTCTCTTCCTAGTAATTAGTGTGCAAATAATCTCAAACCTTTACCATCTGCATTCTTCAGTGAAAGTGGGCGGGCTTATCTCTAAGATTATTTAGAAGTTATAGATAAGATTCATTTCCTCTTCACAGAAATCATTCTTTTGATAAAGTCTGACTTTTCTGTAGCGCTCCCTAAGCAAGTATATTCCAGTGTTGCAATCCCATGAGGGGCACATATAGAGTAAACTAAGCCTAGTACATCTTTTTTTTTTTAGGTTTTTTACTAGGCAAATGGGGTTAAGTGGCTTGCCCAAGACCACACAGCTAGGTAATTATTAAGTGTCTGAGACCGGATTTGAACCCAGGTACTCCTGACTCCAGGGCCGGTGCTTTATCCACTGCGCCACCTAGCTGCCCCAGCCTAGTACATCTTAATGAATTCAGTATAAAAAATACTACTTTACATATACATATATATATTAATAATCTTCACAACAGTTAGCTAGAAAGGGTTTTCCATTTTATTGAGGAAGGAAACTGAAAATGGCAGAGAGGCAGCATGGTAGAAATAGATGCCAATACAAACTACTAGTCTTCAAATTCTGGCTTGGTCACCCATGAGACCTTGGGCAGGTCATATTGCTTCTCTGGACCTCAACTTTAACATTTATAAACTGTGGGAGTTAGAGAAAATGACCCCTAAGATCCCTTCAAGGTTCTAAGTACCATCATCCAATAAATTGATTTGCCATCAGCCACATAGAAAATTAATGGCAAAACCTAGATTTCATGATCTGGGTTCCTAGCCTCTTTTTACTATAGTATGTTGCCTTTCAGTAAATGAGTCACAGAAAGTTTTCCCTCGGTCAGAGGTACAGTTTTCCCCCCTATAATCAAAGGATCATTCTAATAATCTAAGTTTACCATTTAAATTTAAGCCATAGAATTTTCTAGAACCTGCTCAGGGAGTGTCACAGAAAAGTCAGACTTTATGAAAAGAATATTTCTGTGCAGGGGAAATGAATTTTATCTATAACTTTTAAATAATCTTAGAAGTATAAGAAAGCCATCAATATCTATGTCAATTGTATATTTGAGTTAATTCTTACTATAAAAGGAGCATGGACTTGGGTTCATGTGGACTCAGTCACCATTAGGGGAGCCTAACCCCCAAAGAAAATAGGGGTTTTTTTTCATACTCTCTCTGACTTTTTACCACATACCTCTCTACCTGGAATATGGTAGAACTAGGGAGAAAATATTTGTGACAATACAATTCATGTGTATGATTTGTACAAATAGTGATTAATAGGGTCCCTTCTAGAAAAGTTAACTCAGTGTACAAAGTAGATTTCAGACATAGGTCACCACAGAAGAAATACCTAAAACACAAAAAGATTCATAAAATGGATTGATGGCTATATTTAATGGATATATTTAAATATAATCTATAACCCATCATATATCTATATCTCTCTATCCCTATACTCTGCAAGATTAAAAACAATTTTCAGGAGACTTAGGAGATTGCTGAATAGATTTCATTTTCCTCTCATTCCTCACTGACCAAACAGCAACTCAAACATTCTGTCTCCTGGCTAGCCAGGTGTGCATTGTTCATCCTCCTAACTGTGGTTATCTTCTCCAAGAAGGGTGTAAACCATAGCATCTGAACCAGTACTCTCAAACTCAAGAGGTGGTCACCAAAGCTGGAAAGGTACAGCTCTCAGATTGTTGTTAATGGCGCCATGGCTCAAGATAGTAGAAGGCAGCCAGAGACTAGAGGTGCAATCTCATGTTTAACTAGATAAGTATATGTTCTTGCTGTCATAAGCATGTAGCCAACAAAGCTACTACTGGGAAGAGGGAGGAAAGAGAATGCCCTCCACCCTAGTGGAAGTCCAAGAGAAAACTGGCAAAATCCCAAGCAACATGCACCATAAAAAGAAGAGAAAGGAAGTGGTTTCTACTCAGTTCCCCCCCATAGTCCATTACTAGACAGGTCTTCTGGATTCAGTCACCAACCAATCATCTTGAAAACCTCACCCCATTCCCATCACAAAGACCAAGATGCCAACCAGGAGTCATCAGACATCCATTTCTTTTTGCTAACTAGAATATTTAAAGGGTCCAGAGCTCAAGTCAATCCTCACTCATGTTCCATGGAATGATCTATGCTACATCAACAAAAATATTTGTCAAATGCCTTTAGGACAGTGTTGATACTCCATTATGCTCTACATAGTCATTTAGACAGACAAGGTCCCTGTCTTCTCAGAGTATAGCATTTAAAAAGTAATACTGGTTAGGTGGTACAGGGGATAGAGTCTTGGAGCTAAAGACAGGAAAATTCATCATCCTGAGTTCAAGTTGGGCAAGTCATTTGGCCCTACTTGCCTCAGTTTCCTCATATGCGAAATAAACTAGAGAAGGAAATGGCAAACCACTACAGTATCTTGGTCAAGAAAACCCCAAGTGGAATCACCAAAGCATTGTAAAAAACTAAAACAACTCAACAGCAACAACTGCCTCATACCCAGAGGCAGAAAAGAGTCAGCTGAATTCATAGAACTTCAAGAAGTCTAACTTGTATAAAAGGAGTTGAAACTGAAAAGATAGTTTAGCACTACCAATTTGGGAGAGTGGGGAGAGTTTGAATGTCACCTTATGGAATCTGGACATTTTTTGTTAGACCAGGAGGAGTCAGGAAAGATTTTTAAGAAGAGAAGTAATGCAACCAGAGATGTGCCATTAAGAAGATTATTTTGGCAGAGATATACAAAATGGATTGGGTGGGAGAGAATCTGGAGTCAGAAGTCTACTTAGAAGTCTACTGCAAAAGACCAGATGTAATGAATTCCATCTTATTCTATTCCTATGGTTACACCCTCAGCTATTTTTTTCCATTCATTACTGTTATTCCTTTGTCCTATCAAAAGCCACTGTGTATATGTCACTCTGGGGTGCAATTTTACCTTTCTAAAACCTAGTCTAAAAAAAAAAGATGAATTATTCTATCTTTTATTCCCCCCTCCATTTATCTCTCCCCCGGCATCTATTGATCATTACTTTAATTCAACTTTAAATTTTCCCTGCTGGCTCTATATGGCTTTAAAGTTAAAGTTCTATCATTCACTGTTCTCAGCAAAAAACCTCTGTGGATAGATGTCATCTGTAAAACCTGTCTGGATAGATGTCATCAAAAATCATTGCATCCATTCACTATGGCTTGTCTATATGTTTGGATGTCCTGGCCTGGGCACCTTTGAACTACTTTGATTTTTTTTTTGCAAAGTCCTGTAAGCACCATTGCACATGTCTACCAATCTGCCAAGACTCCTGGGCTGAGGAGGGGGGGTGGGTAGGGGAGGGAATGGGCAATCAAGCTTTCATAGCAAGCAGTCTGACTAACCAACAGCTGCAAGTAATTAGCTATTGCAATATCATCTAAAATACATACATATATATATATATATGTATATATATACATATATATATATATATATAAACCTGAAGGAGTTAATGGCTTCATGGAATGTTCATGGAAGGGAGCCTGAGCTAATGATTAAATCACAGCCCTGAGAGTCCTGAGTCATAGGTTTGATTCCTGGAAGTGGTTTAAAATACTTCAACTTCATCCAACTTTTCTTGATGCAATAAAACAAGGGGGAAGGGAGGAGTTGTTCAGGTAAAATCCCAAAAGAAAAGGGAATGGGAATAAAACCACAGCCAGAATATATAAAGTTACCCATTAACCAAGATTTTTTTTTTTGATGATTGACTAATTTCCCATCAGTACTTCAGTGAATGATTCTGGGGCATTAGATTCTATTTTATTGTAGTGCATCAGTTAAAAGAACCACCAACAAAAAAAGAATAAATTATATTTAATTCATTCACAAAATAAAATCACTTCATTTCCCTCCATAAACAGGTTTCTAGTTTTCAAAATAGTTAGTTTCATTTTGCATGATCAATCCTAATAGCATTACCTAATTATTGCATTTTCCATTTCCAAGTTGAACTGATACTGAGCAAAGGGAACAGAACCAAGAGAACATTGTACACTTTTTTTTAGGGTTTTTTTTTGGTAAGGCAAACAGGGTTAAGTGGCTTGCCCAAGGGCACACAGCTAGGTAATTATTAAGTGTCTGAGACCGGATTTGAACCCAGGTACTCCTGACTCTAGGGCTGGTGCTTTATCCACTACACCACCTAGCCGCCCCTCATTGTACACTTTTAACAAAAACATTGTGAGTTGACCATCTATGAAGGATGCAATTTCTCTTAGCAGTTCAGAGATCTAGGACAACCAAGAGTCCTGTTATGGACAACACCATCCACATTTATCAGAAAATAAAATAAAACAACAACAAAAAATCCTACCCCCCAGAATCTGAATGAATACATTGTTTACTTTTTTTAAACTTTTCTTGTGTTTTTCTTCCCTATCTTATGGATTTCTTTCTTTTCCCTCATTCTTAATTCTTCATACATAAAATGACTAATATGTAAACCTGTTAAACATGTACAACTTTTATTAGAATGCCACTGAGGGAAGAGGGATGGGGGGTGGTAGAAAAATGTGTAACTTATAAAAATGCAAGTGGATAAATGTTGAAAAACTTTCATAACTTGAGATTGGAAAAATAAAATAAAATATCAATAAAAAATAAAAAGTGCTGTTGTTTTTGTTGGCAGTAGCAGTAGTAATAGTAGAGTAATTCTTTGCTAATTTGAATATCTGAGAATAAGAACTTAAGAATTGCTAAAGTAGGTAGACTGGGGTTTGTCTCTGACAGAAGTATTCAAACATATATAATGGAAGTGATATGATTGTCCTCCTTAGTACCAGTTTCACATCCTTTCTACATCCTTGGTTCTTTAGATAAAGCACTATGGATTTAGTGAACTTGATCACCTCCGTTTCCTAAACTCCTTAACTTTCTTCAAGGTTCATTTCATAGGTTACTTTCATTGCAAACCTTCTTTGACTTTTCCCAGTTGTTATAAGTACTTTCCCTCCTCAAATTATTATGTATCTCTATGTAATGGGAAGTAATCATGAAACCTCTACCATTCCCATGTCCTCTGGCAAGAGCAAATCCCATGGAGCATATGTGAAATTGAGTTGCCCTCCCCTGATTACTTTATAGTGGGCCTTGGGAGTTGTGATTCAGAACTGAAGGAATCATCACTTTGGGATCATGAAATAATCTTCTTTTGGTCAATGAGCCAAGAAGACTTCCCCACTAAAGAGATGCTTTCACTCTATCTCTTCCTCTCCTCTCTCGATGTATATAACATGTGGTCTCGAATTCCTTTTGACTTTCTATGGTAGGAGGGATAGAACTCTCTTTCTCCTTACAACTATAGAAGCTATTCATAAATGACAACAGGCATATATGCTACCTAGGCAAGTTAGAACCTGGACCATGAGGCCCCAGTTGCCTCTTCTATTTTGTATTTCTTTCCCTGAACATAAATGACTGAATATTGATCCTGAGATGGACATTTTCAGTCTTGTGAGATCAAGAGGCTGGGAATTTGGGGGATCCTCAGTTAACACAAGCAAGACTTCAGGGGGTGTTCCCCATAATTATTAAAATACTTTTTGGAGGAGATGAGCTCAGGTCCTGATCACCCTTTACAAAAAGATACGGATTTTGATGTATGGTAAAGGTGAAATATGGTAAAGGTGAAATGTCTGTTCAAGAGTCTCACAGTATCTCATGTTTGAAGGATAATTTAAGCATCAGAGAGTGTAATATGGATTACGACTCATGTTTTAAGTCTTGCCAATGTATGCATGTGAGTATTGAGACATGCTAAGTTTTAAGTGATTTTTCCTGGGGCTCCAGGTTGAGTGTATAAAGAGCTAGAGATAGCAAGCAAAGAATGTGATTCATCTCTTTAGAAGAGAGGTTAATACAGAACTGAACCTAGTCTATTCTCCTGAGTCCTGAACTAGGGACCCTTAATAGGAGAAAGTGAACTCTTCTCCCCAGTAGGGCCTCATCACAGACCTCCCCTATGCCCCCCACCCCCTTCCCATTAGGTCCTTGGGACAGCCTATAAATCTTCAATTCTTCATAAATACATATTAGATTGAATTGGAATTTGTCTAAATCATCTTCACAGTCATGTCTATCTTTAGCCTGCCATTTGCGACTTGATAGTTAATAAATTTCATCATCTTCTGAACCCAATTAGCTAATCATTTTGTAGTTGTAAAGAAGCTTTTGGTTTTATACAATTCAATTGTGACATCTTATAACCTTCCTATGAATTACAGGAGTTCCCTATAAAACAGAAGATCTGTGTTTGTGTAAATTCCACATTTCCAAAATGTTGATTAAAGGTAAGTCATGAGAGATTTTCCTCTAGGTAACATGGTAAGGGATAGTTTTACTGTCTTATGTTCAGATAACTTTACTGCTACTTCATCCTTTCTTTCCCCAGTATAAGATTGCTCAAGTGATTTTGTGCAAGGCCCTACCATTTATTTACATCAGAGTTTTCTTGGACCTTATTTTCTTCCTTCTCACCCCCACATTTCTTCCTTATCTGAAAAGTCTTAAGTTCATAGAAGAATGGAATAGATAAAGGGGTGGCATAAAAGAAAATATCGGCCTACTGTCCTCCCTCTCTGAAGCATTCTTTACATCTACCATCTTTCATATTTGTGGTGGATCATACTAAGTTGAGGGAAAAATAATAAAATCAAAAAAGAAGCAAAACCCTTTTTCCTATTCTATAATGTTGACCAAATAGCATAGCAATCCTAGTAGAATAAAACTGGAAAGGTCCTTAAAAGCTATTTAGTCTACCCTTTATTTATAATGAGGATTCCCCTGTGTTGTCTCACAAAGGTGACTTGTCTCTTCTGAAAGATTGCTAAAGATATACTATTAAGGCAAAACTATCCCTGAAAGAAATAAAGTCATTTACTTAATCAGTTAGCATCTGGCTCTCTGGCAGCCAAGGTTTTGGATTCCATCATTATATATGCTAATGATTATTGTGGTAATAGTGGGGTTAGAGACAGACACACACACAGAGTGACAGAGAGAGACAGACAGACAGAAAGACAGACAGAGAGAGACAGAAAAAGGCATAGAGAGACAGACACACAGTGAGGAAAGTATACAGGAGGATATTCATTGCAAATTTTTTAATTCCTTTTTCTTATTCCTTTCCTCCTTTAGCAGAAATTATCATCATTGAAGCAGGGATGTGAAAAGGCATTTATCAGGTTATGCTATCCACTGATTATCCACACCAAAATTATATTTCAATGTTTTTTCAAAGGTGTGGCCATGTACATTTTATGATGACTCAATAAATAAGATACATTCTTCACAGTGTTTCTCAGAGATTTTTTCCTGTAAATCTTAGTTGTGTTCTTTTTGGACTACTTCCAAAGGCTTCCGACCCACTTTGACTTTCCCAATCCTCAAGTACTTTTAAAAGGTTATCAAGACACCCCCTTCACTGTCATTCACTTAAAACATATAAATGTGGTAATTACTCATTCAGTTGGCTGTTTGAAAAACTGAATTGTAATGTTTTTCTTTGTGCTGTCATTTATTGTGCTTCCCAGAAATCTTGTTAATCCTGCATGTCGAAGTAGAGGGACACAGCTGGACTGTGAATCAAGCAATAACTCCAACCTCTCTGCCTATACCTGGATTAGAAAGAAATTGGTATTTTGGTAGTCTGGTGAGATAAAACTGAAATATCCAAACTCAATTAGGCTAATCTTTGATCATATTTGTGCTAGTAAATAATAGAATCATCCAGTCAGAAACCAGGGTAATAGAAGACAATTCTCTGTTGTGGAAAGAAAAAAGTGCAGGAATTGGGATCCAAAAGAAAATCAACAAATATGTTACTTGAATTTTCCAACTTGTTGAAATCGGTGGAAGTCAGGTGACATGAAATCTAATTCAAAGACAGGAATTCAAGTTAGACTGTCAGGACTCAAGTAGTCTCCCCAGGACAGAGGGGAATCTGGCTAGGATTACATCTATCCACCTCCTAAATACTACTGGTATAGGGGAAATGATGCTTAAGTTGAACCCTGATCAATACCTCTTAATGGAAAAGTGCCCTAAGCTATTTATCCATGGCCTGACTCTTCCTGCTAAATTTTTTACATAAAGACATTGTATAGTGAAAAGAAAATAAATTCATTTATCCAAGATGAGAACAAATAAAAATCAGAAAAGTTAAACAGGTGAGACTATGCCCACAATGAATGAGCTCTTCCACTGAGAGCAAGCTATTTCAGTTCCACTAAGAGAGTCCCACTCCTGGAATCAGAGACGACTAAAGCAAAGGCAAAGAGTTTGGAAATTAAGTGATATATATGTAAGAAACAGAGAGAAGGTTAATTTGGCTGAATCAAAGAATTTGGGAGAGGGAATCATGTCTAGTGAGTCTGGAATGGTTGGATTCAAGTTGCAAAGGGATAAAAGCTAAATAGAACAGTTTATATTTTATCTCAGAAGTAATAGGAAGCCACTGAATTTCATTAAGCAGGGGAGTCATATAGTCAAATGTGTATTTAAAGAAAATTACTTTGGCATCAATGTGTAGAATGGATTAGAGTGGTTAAAAAACAAAGATTAAACAAACAAAAAACTTGAGTCAAGGGAGACCAATTAGAAATTGCTTGTAGTAATCCTGGATAAGAGGTGATAAGAACCTGAACCAGGTGGAAGATAGCTGTGTGCATGGAAAGAAGAGTTTAGATGTGGAACATGTTGGGGAAGGAGAAACAGCAAGATTTTGATTGATTAGATACATGGGATGAGGAAAAATGAAAAATTTTAGTTAAAGTTATGAAAGTTACACATGCTGGTCACTTGGTAAGAGAAGTATTAGAATGGAAGACCAGAGTTCCACCGGTTATCAAAGCTACTAATTCATAGGAAGTTTGTCTGAGTTTATAACTTAATGAGACTAAACAATATATATATATAGGTAGGGGCTCATTTGTTAACTTTGGCTAAAACAGCTCAGAGTCCTTCTGGTTGCCAAATTCTGTCCCAAATTTACTTGACTTGTATCTCAAAGAGTGGTTCTTTGAGATAGAATTTTGAGATCTGGAGAAAGTCTATGTTTACTTTATTCATATCAGTCATAATTTTATAGATAAATTAAACCCAGGGTAGTGTGATTCATTAATTTGAGACTTAAATTATTTCCTACTTACATATGAAAACAGGGTAAAAAATTTAAGTTCTGTTTTAATTAGAGGATAATGAAATGATTGGCTGTTGTCCTTTGTTCTTAATTTTTTTAAAATTTTTGCAAGGCAATAGGGTTAAGTGACTTATCCAAGGACCCACAACTAGTAAGTATCATATGCCTGAGGTCAAATTTGAACTCAAGTCCACCTGACTTCAGGGCCAGTACTTTATTCACCACCTAACTACCCCTTTTGTCCTTTGTTCTTGAAGAGGACCAAAATGATATCACTATGTCAGTCAAGGTATAGTGTGTTCAACTGTGACTGATCAGGCCAATATGAGCTCAGAAATGACTACCATGGGCTGGGCATACATAGTTCATATAAACATTTAGAGTAGTGATGTTTCAAAATTTGTGCATCCCATATTTGAGCTATAGCAATTCTGCTTCACTCATAGAACACAATGCCTTCTTTGATGTGGGCATGCCATACTGGGAAGTGCTTTGTCAGTGTCTCCAATGTCTCCAGTGTCTCCGATGTCTCCAATTTCATAATGGATTCCAAATTTCCTTAGAGAAACCTTGAGAGTATCCTTGTATCACTTCTTCTGATCATCATGTAATCACCTTCCTTGAGTTAGTTCTCAGGAAAATAATCTTTAGGCAAATGTACATTTGGCAGTTGAACAACTGGCCAGCCCATCAGAGTTGGGCTCTCTGTAGTAGAATTTGAATGCTTCAATTAGAAGCATTTCAGTTAGAGAAAGGATCTCAGTGTCTGGTACCTTATCTTGCCAGGCGATCTTCAGACTCTTCATATGAAAGTGATTCAGTTTCCTGGCAAGCACTGGTAGACTCTCCAGGAGTTGTAAATATAGTTTAGTGGAAATAAAAACAATTTATAATACCTTAGCTCTAATTTGGATTGTAACACTAACCTGTGACATTAGGCAGGTCAATCAAATTTGCCAAGCATTTTATTTCCTCCTTAGTCAAGTAAAACTAATAAAAGCCACCCAATCTAACTCATAGAATTATCTTAAAGATATAATAAATCAACTGAAGTGAAATGAGTATCATATAAAAGGAGAATTTTATCTTCATAAAGGATGAATTAAGAGAACTTGGGGAGAGGTGGCTAGGTGGTGCAGTGGATAGAGCACTGGCCCTGGAGTTAGGAAGACCTGAGTTCAAATCCCACCTCAGACACTTAATAATTACCTAGCTGTGTGACCTTGAGCAAGCCACTTAACCCCATTGCCTTGCAAAAACAGAGAGAGAGAGAGAGAGAGAGAGAGAGAGAGAGAGAGAGAGAAAGGCAAATCAAAGAGGATTCCAAAGCTTTGAACTTCAGTAAGTTGACTTAATAGACAATAGAGAAGAGGAGAGAGACCTAAAATAGAAGGTTAGGAAGATTAACAGATTTTTTTGTGGGAAAAAAGGGGAAATTTTTCACAAAAGTAAAGATGAGATCATGATAATATATCTAAGAGGAAAAATAATTGGAGGTAAAGGACTAAAGCTTTGGAGAGAGATCTCTGCGGACGATATAGATTTGAGAGACATAGCATAGAAGTGATCACTAAGGACATAGGAGGAGATAAAGTCACTAAGAGATAGAGTGCAGACACAGAAGTAAACCAAGATACAAACCATAAGGAAAATATCAACATTTAGTGAATGAGAGAAGAGAGAGGATGCCATAATGGAAATAGAAATAGTCATCAGTAGGAGACCTGGGATAGTGGAGCAAGATGGAATCCACGATTCTAGTTTTCAATGTGCTATCTCCACTTCAATGAAATCCATTCTTTTCTTAATCCTATGCAACTGAGTTTCCAGCCCCTCCACCATGGTGACCAGAAAGAACACCAATGACCTTTGAAACACCAGATCCTCATTCTCCTCCATCTCACTGTAGTTTTTGAAACTGTTAACTATTCTTCCACACGAATACTCTCAACTTCAGAGACACCATATCCTCATGAGTCCCCTACCTCTCTGGCAGACCCATCCTTATTAGTTTCATGGGTTCCTCATTTTTCTAATCTCTTTAAAAGTGGTCTCCAAGAGTTTGTCCTTGGTTCCCTCTTCTCTGTTTTTTTTTTTCCCCTAATCCTATTGTTTGCTTCCAGGGTGTCAAATAAAACCTCTTTATGAGTGATTTCCAAATTTGAACTTCATGCCTTGATCTAATTTCTAAACCCTAGGTCTTCACCTCTAATTCCCTATAGGATAGTTCTACTTAGATCTCCTACTGACACCTTAAACAAATCTCATCCAGACTTGATTACTTTCCCCCTAAGTCTTCTCATTTTTCTATTTTTGGATTATATACTGCCATTCAACTTGTCAATCATGTCTCTTATGCTCATGATTTTGGGATTATCTCTGATTCTTCTCTTTTTTTTCATCTTTCATATCTATCAGATACTGTCCATTCCCCCTTCTTATTATCATTCCTATTCAACCCATCCTCTCTATTCCCTAGCATTCAATCTCATTGTCAATAAAACCCAAAGGACTTATTGTCTACTGTGCACTACAAATAATACACCCACTTGGACAACAGAATCCTTTTAAGTCTTTCCTTTCCCATTCTTTCTTACCATAATCCAACTTTCAAAAAACTTCCAGAATATATTTTCTTATATACAGTTCTACTCATGACACTATATGTTCAAGAAACTGTGGCTCACTATGGCCTTCATAGGAAATATTCGAACTCCTCTTTTGGCATTCAATGCTCTCCATGGTTTGGGACCACCCAATCCATTTAACTTTATCTCATTTTGCTCCTCTTCATAGAAAAATATCTAGATGGCACAATAGATAAAACACTCTTTCTAGAGTCAAAGCTCAAATACAGCTCCAGAATCTTATTAGTTTTTGGACCCTGGACAAGCTTCTATCTGTTTCCTCAACTGTAAAAATGGAGATGATAAAGCACCTACTTCCCAGAGTAATTATGAGAATCAAATGAATACTCTATATTCTAGTTAAACTGGAAAACTATCTATTCCCTGCATATAAAATGTGCTCTTCCACTGCCACATCTTTGCTCAGACCATTACTATTCCTGAATTACCCTTCCTGCTCTTTTTTGTCAGCAAATTCCTACTCGCCCTTTAAAGCCCAACTCAAGTGTCATCTCCTTCGATCCTTTTAGAAAGTTTTAACCCTTCCGGTAGATAAAACACTACTTTCTAGGACTTCACATAGGAAAAAAAGCTCTAACTATTGGAGCTCAATTATTTTCTGCCACTGACTGATGGAAATGTGGGCCCTCAAAATAAAGGGCACAGGGAGTCACTAGATCTGGAATCTGATATTAATTATGAATAAAGGCTTCATTCATTCATTAACTCATTCACACATTCATTTACCAATTACATGACCTTGAACAAATCACTTGGCTTCTCTGGGTCTAATTTCTTCATCTAAAAATGAGAATTAGAATAGATGACGTCTAAGGCTCTTTTTTTTTTATTTTGTGAATATATACATTTCTATAGATTCACCATACCATTGTTATGTCTCATTTCTGAGTTAATAAGAAAAGATATACTATGATCAATATCCTCTTTACTGCGGCAGAAAACCATTTTTAACACAGATAGAGATATCCAATACAACTTAGGTATATTATATATGTATACCAATAATAAATATTTGTATATACAAGCATTATCTATACAAACATTCATATGTAAATTTATTAATCAGTAAAATTTTCTCTAGTTGTTTTTATGTAAGTGTAGGAACTCCTTCTTTTGAGGCATAGGTACATAGAGAGGTAGAAACCTTCCCCTTTATATTTCTTACAGCACAATAATATTCTATTACTTTCATATGACCTTTGTTAAGTCATTCTCCAAATAATTAGCACTCTTACTTTTCAGTTCTTTGCAATCATAAAAATTGTTTCTACAAATATTTTTGTACAAATGGGTTTGTTTCCCCCTCCAGGGATCTCTTTGAGGTATGGTAGTGGTAGTGCTGAGTCAAAGGGTATATACAGTTTAGTAACTTTGGGGGCATAATTCCAAATTGCTTTTCGGAAGAGTTGGACCAATTTGTAGCTCTAAAGGACTCTGTGTTCTAATGAAAGAAGGCAACACAGAAAAATGATTTGGAAATGGGGTGGGCAGGTGGGAAGTGCCTGGAAGTAGGATAGTGAAGGACTGAATAAGGGCAATAAAAGACAAAAACTGACTTATCAGAGGCCAGGGTAGTTCAAAGGTGAGAGGCCAAGATTCCAATGGGGAAAGAGACAATATCACGGAGGCAGCACAGGGAACTATCCTAGAATTGCAGTAGAGACTTGAATCCAAGAAATACAAGACAAAAGATAGTTTCTAGCTGTAAATGTATGATCTTAGGAACTCTTTAGACGGCTAGGTGGCTGTGGATAGAGTCCTAGGTCGGGAGTCAGGAAGACCTGAGTTCAAATTTGGTCTCAGACACTACATGTGTGACTCTGAGCAAGTCATTTAACCCCTGTTTATCTCAGTTTCCTCATCTGTAAAATGAGTTGGAGAAAGAAATGGCAAACCATTCCAGTGTCTTGCAAAGAAAAACCCAAATAGGGTCATAAAGAGTTGGTCATGACTAAAATAACTGAACAACAAATGAACTCTTTGAGAGTTGCCTGAGGCTTAGGGGAGCCACAGGACCTGTCCATGATCTCATAGCTCATAAATGTCAAGAGAAAGGATTTGAGCCTAGATCTTCCACTCTACCCACTGTAGTAAGTTGCTTTCCTGTAACTAAATAGACATATACAAAATTTATATTATCAGTAATATTTTACATTTCAATCAAAATTCATTTAGACCCATAGCTTGACTTTTCTTTTGGTTTAACCTAGTTTCTTTTAAAACCTAGATCTGTGGGTTAGTGCTCATTTACATGATGTATTCTAATCCATTTATTGCTATTCAGATGGATTATAACATTAAGAGATGAAGAGTGTCATAGAATGTTAAAAACTCATAGGAAGACCTCAAGTCTGCTAGATAGATCCATAGGAGAGATGTGGACAAGATGCTTAGTTCAAGGAAGTGTGGATGAGTTGTGTTCTGCACTGTTGAAATAAATGTGAAATCACCAATCCATTGAACTATTGGAATATTGAAATATCATTTGATAGAAAACAATACATTGAACCAAATTGGCAATCTCCAAATCAATTATACTTGTTTTAAGAGTGAGTTTTTTATTTTCATTTTAATATATTCATGTCTGATATTCTGAGAATTAAAAAACCTTAAGTAGTAATAATATCATTTATATAGTACTTTTAGGTTCACAAAGTGATTTACATGGTAACTCATTTGATCTTCTTCACAACCTCATAAGATGGGTATTATTTTTATCCTCATTTTACAGGTGAGAAAACTGAGAGAGAGGTTAAAAGCCCAAGGTCACACAACTACTCTATGTCTGAGGAAAGATTCAACTTCAGGTTCTCTTGAGTCCAAGTTCACCTTCTAGCCACCATCTCCTTTGGAAGGGTTAGAAAGTGATCTAACTTTTCCAACCTACCCCACTACTCAGTGATCAGAATTTCATCCAATTCACTTCAACAGGATTTGTCATATGCTTCATTGAGGTTACAGGACCTTGCTCTATGTCACCTACTTTCAGGATCACAATGGTAGAGTCAGGAAATGGATAGAATCACAGCATCATAAATTTAGAACTGAAAGAGGTCATCAAGTTCAATCCCTTCGGTTTAGAGAGAAGAAAATTAAAGCCCAAAGGGGTTAAGTGACTAGCTCAGGGTCTCACATGTTGAAATGCTTGACATTCTTTTTTTAATTTTATTTAAGGCAATGGGGTTAAGTGACTTGCCCAAGGTCACACAACTTGGCAATTATTAAGTGTTTCTGAGGCTGAATTTGAACTCAGGTCCTCTTGACTCCAGGGCCAGTGCTCTATCCATTGCTCTATCTGCCCCTAGACTTTCTTTCAAGGTTCAGTTCAGATGTTACTTACTTCATAAAGTCTTCCCTAATTTCACCTCATTGGAAATATTTTTTTCCTTCCCCAGTTTTTTTAGATACTATACCTGATATTATATATATATATATGTATAGATATTACTAGATATTAGAGCTATTTCTATATATATTATATATCTCCCCTGTCAGATGACAGAGGCTTTATCTCATTTTTTATCTTTCCCAGTACCTAGTACCATGCTTCACACATAACAAGAGTTTAATAAATATTTGATGAAATATTTAAATTTTAGTGACTTTTGACTATGTGCTTACTGTAATATTTAAGAAGAAAAATCTTGAAATGAAATTCCTTGGAATTATGGACTATTTTATCTTTATTCATATGCATTTACGTCAAATATATTTATAATACATTTGTCAGTGCTTAGCAAATGATGTATGCTTATACATATTTTTTTGCTGATTGATTAATTGATTGATAATCCAGGAAGATCTATTTATACTGGAATTCATTAACCTCACAAGTTTCAAAGCTACTGTTAGCCAGGATCAGTTGGAAGGAAAGAAAATGATGCTCTGCTCTTTGCCCATTTGGATATTACTTCTTTGACACACTCCTCATAAGTTGCCAGAACCATTTACCAGCTAAGAACAATTTGTTCACTTCACTCAGGAATTACAAATGTGTTTTGTCCAATAAATCTAAATATATTTTGTAGTAGTCATTTTTCTTAATGGAAGTGTTTTCCAGATGTTGCCCAAGTCTAGTCATCTGGGCTCCCTTCCAATAAATGTGGAAAGTTTGTTTTCATAGGTTGTCACTGTTGCTTTGGTCTAACCTTTGACTAATTGGTTCATCCCAATATGTTTGCACCAATATATAAAGCATCCAGGACATCAGAGATACACGCATATCCCTTGCCGGTAAGTAAAGAAGTCATTTTGCTTTCATGTTGAGTTCTGATCTTTGAGCTCAGAAAGGAGATTTTTTTTAAAGGTTTTTGAATACTTTTTTTTTTAGCAATTCAGAAGTATAGTAGTTTTCTAGGGAATCACTTTTATGGTGTTCACCTCCTGAAGGATTTAAAAAAATATTAGAGTTTTTAAAAAATTGGGATGGAAGTATCCTCTGTATTGCACTACATTTTCATAAAACTACTTGCTCATTTTTATTCAGTGATAATACTTAATAATTATTGATAATATTTTGAAATTTAAGTCTGGAATCCCTCTAGTAGAATAATGAAATATTTTTAATCATTAAGTTATTTGGAAATGATTAAGGCCAGGTTAAATTAAAAAATGCAATTTAGAGTTAGGGGGAAATAGTAGCAAATTTGAAGTGATTATTTTGATATAATAGCTTTAGTGATAACAGCTTGAAACTAACATTATTTTTATTCTATTTAACTTAATAGCAATAGAATAATTTATATTATTGTACTGTAAAGTTAGACATGGTAATCTCCAAAAAATATAATTATTTTTAAATGTCCTGATGACATATTGTAAGTCTTATAGTTTCATACTGAAATGGCTTTTTAAAATGATTGTTCTTTACCTCAGAAGTAACTGAATGTAGTTCTTCAAGTTAGGTATTTAATACTCTAATATTGCTTTTCAGAGAATATTCAATACCTGAAAACAGCCATGGAGTGGAAAATGCTTCCCGTTCACCTGTTGGTGTTTTGTCTTTTCTTGATACAAGTTTCTTCTCAAGGTACCTTAACCAACAGAATTCTGAAATGGTGTTTCCTTCTTGAGATTAATCAATTATAGGGGGGCTTCCTCTTGAGAACTATTGCATAATTTTCTGTTATCAATATTGTTAAAGCAAAATTTACCATATTAAAAATTGGTCATTTTTTTTTAGTTTTAGCACACTATAAAACTTTAGAACCATGAAGAAAATATGCAAGCTTATGTTTATGAGAGGGAAGAGGAAAAAAGGAGATGGTTTTCCCATTTCCTCTAAATGTTATGTGAAGTGAATATTTTTATCATGGTTTTCGTCCCCTCCAGAAAACATTTCAAGTGATTTATCAGTATATATATATACATATATGTATATATATATATATATATGTATATGTATATGTATGGTAAGAGGTAGTGTGGCCCATTAAATAGGTGATAGGCTTTAGAATCAATAATAACTATATTTAAGTCCTATTTGTGACAGAATAGCTGTAAGATCATAGGCCAATAACCTTTGCATGCTCCAGCAATTCCCTAATATTTTAGGTTAGAGATAGCAACCTGTATAAATGAAATGGATTTCCATGCCAGAAATTCACTACACTATGAAATCACAGCCCTGTAACACCCCCACCAAAAAAATATATATGAGATAAAGTTATTTAAACATTAAATTAAAATTAACTTTTTTTCCCCCCTACCCTATGGGTTAAAAAACAAATCTATCTGGAAGAAGTGTTTGCCACAAGAAATGTCACTGAAATATTTGATTAAATATTTAATTTAAATTAAGTTGACTATTTTTGGTCAATGTAATGATAAAAGAGTTTGACTAATCTTCTAACTAAATGGATTCATTGTTTTGCAGTCAGATGGATCTAGTCTTAGTGTGGGAAAAGTGTTATAAGTTTATATTATTATTCTAATGAGATGACATGTTTTTTTTTAAAAATTATATCACAGACTAGAACTGGAAGAAATCTTAAAGGTAATCAAGCCCAACCTCTTCATTTTATATATGAAGAAATTGAAACTCAATGAGGTTAAATGATTTACCCAGGATAGTAAATTATAGAACTAAGTTTTGAACCCAGGTTATCAGACTCCAAATCCAATGTCCTAAGAATCACTGGGCTGAATCTGTATCTGCATGCTTTTTGATGGAGAGCTCTAAACCTCAGATTCCACACCTTTCTTCATCCATCTGTAATTTATAGTTCTAGAGAACTGCCTGGGACATTGAAAGATTAGGTGATTGAAACCCTCAAACTTCAAATCTCTGACTCTAAGCCCAGAACTTTGTCTTCTCTGCCATATTTACTCTGATCTGGATAAATATTACACACCATTCAGTGTATAGAGCACATATCTTAATGCATAAATAAAGTGGGTCTCCAGTAATAAAAAAGACTCAATAATGGAATTTGCTTTTATTTAATTTTTAAAGTTACCAGTTGTGGGGCATTCCCCCCCGCCCAGGCAAATAATTTTAGGAAAAAAATTGTGATTGTAAGTGATGTTGCAAAATTAAATTCTTAATGCTGAAATATTAAGTAAATAGTCATATATATAGCTGATTCCTGATTGTTCAAATGGAAATGCAGACTATTTGTGCTAGATATTGTCTCCATGATGTTCTTAGATTGATGAAAGCGGACATGAAATACTGAACACTAAAAATGTAAAGCTGAGCAACTCAGTGTAGGTGAACCTTTCTGTGCCATGAAAATAAAATGAAGAATTTCTCAATTTTAATATAGCAACAACTTAATACTAATTTTCACATATATATCTCCAACGCAGTAAGTGCTTATTTTCTTCACCATGCTTTACTTCACAATGATTAAACTAAAAAACAAACAATCTAATGTGATTAATCAATGATAACATGGAAAAATGGGATATCTTCTGTTTGAGAATTGTAACTTACCTACAGAGCTCATTTTTCATGTTTCAAAGATCTACGACTCACAAGTTTGTAGGAATCATCTGATTGATTTTGTCCAGTCTGCTGCTCTCATGCCTTCTTTTCAAGTGTTTTTCACTCCTCTTTATATATATGTACATATAAGCATATATTTGCATGTGCAAATAACATGGTTTCCTAAGGAGCTAAAACGCATTCTAATCTTCAATGTGATCTTTGTGGGTTTTGTCTCTGATGCTCTGGGTTCACGACCTTGAGTCTTTTTCAGCATATTTCAGTCAAGGATAATTTTTCATTCTAACAAAATCATAGAAGTTTTAGATTTAAAGTGACTATTGCATAATCATGGCCATGTCTCAAGATTATTGAAAGGTTTTTCTCCCGTTTGCTGCTTGATCATTGGAAGACAATTGTGCTTGTATGTTGTGGTTTTGTTGCCATGTGTAATTCTATGTTAACCTTTACTCTCATGTGTAGATGTACTCATTGGAATTTGGCTATTTCTCCCTCACTAGACCTCTGAGTGTGGGCAATTAATTTCCCAGAACCTTAAAAAGTATATGATTCCCTCTTCCAAGTCCCCCTGTAGAAAGAATTGTTAAGGGAGGGTCTGTTGGAATATTTACACGAGAACCAAAAAAAAAAATGGCCTTTTTCAATTCTGATAATGACTATGACATAGAACCCCTTCTTATTATGCAAAATTATTTAAATGCATAATGAATATATTTTCTCATTCCTAAAAATATAAACCATCTTCCTCCATATATTAGAATTCTTGGAAGGAGAAAGTGATATCATTGTCAGACAATGGAATAGCGACCATAAACTTTTTCTACAGTATATTTTCTTCTTTTATTCCAAAGAACATATAGCAAAATCTGCCCATTCTCCTATGTTCTATGCCTCCCCCCATTTTTTTTTGGCATTCGATGTTTCCCTTGGTATCAAAACAGCTGGTTTGGTCATATTTACATTAGTATTGTGTAATTTTAGATTTATCAAGCTGTGCAGGGAGATGTGGGGAAGGGTATACTAGAGATGCCGCCTGCAACTGTGATTATAACTGTCAATACTACATGGAGTGCTGTCCTGATTACAAGAAAGTCTGCACTGTGGGTAAGTTCTTAAGTCCAACATACCCTCTGGAAAGGAGTACTGTTTCTCAAGATCCCTTCCTATGGCCTCAGTCCCCTTGTTACTTTTGAATGAGCTTCTATGTTTCATTTCATTGCTGTATGTCTTTTCCTCCCCTTGCATAAATGTTGCATTGTTGTAGCTGAAAATAACGCCAAAGTCTTTGGTTTAGTTACCCAGATGAAACAAAAACAACTGACTCTTATATATCCTATGAAGCCACACTCCCCCACTCCTCCCCTAAAGTTCTCTTCTGCATGTAGATATCAGAGTGTCTGTAATCATACTTTTCTTTATTACATATGGAAAAGTTCCAATTGATAATTATTTTTGAGAATTTAGAATGTTTTCATTACGTCATATTGGAGCCTAATCATTTGTGCTCTAAGACATTCATGTAAAGTGCACATTATTCAAATGTTTAATATTAGCTATCAGATTCCTAAATAGCAATAAACTATAAATAAGATGGTACCCAAGGTAACAATGAGATCTGATTGAGCATAATCAGGTTGGAAGCCAACAGCGAGTGATATTATTCCAATTCAAAATTAATTTTAAATCATTTTTTTAATCTTTAACTCATTTTAAATCTTAACACAAAATCAATTTCATATTCAATATAGGGAAAATCACTACTGTAGCTTGCTAATGTAATACTCAGTTTTGAATTTAGATATAAAGGCCAAATTGCAAAGTAGCTCAACAAGTATACTGTTTTTTAATTAATTCAATCTTTAAACAGAGATGATTTAAAGTAGCAAGAACTATTTTAAACCATGTGACTAGCCCATACCATGTAATCAAATCAGAATTATTCAAATTTATTGACAGATGCCTTATTCATTCTCGATGATACATAATAAATCCTATTAACATGAATAGTATTACTTCAGAAGTCCTTCCTATATAACATGAGATCTCCAAGTCTAAACTAAAACCACTTCTAGAAAGTAATATTTGATAGTAAGAGACAAATCCGTAGAATTTATTGTAATGGAATTTGACTTCTAGTAGACAATAAACTCATAGAAATGGTAGGACCATTATGTGGAGAAGGTACTGAGGAAGGAAATTTTCACATAGATAGTATCCTATAATAGTGGTGTAAAATTCAAACAGAAATGATTCACTCACTAATCTATATATAAGGATTTCTGCAGGCCATACATTGACTTAAAATGCTTTAAATTTTAAAATGTTATATTATCTGTGTTTTATTCTATTTTTGTTTTGTTAAATATTACAAATACATTTTAATCTGATGCAGGCTGCATTTGGGAGTTTGGTGGATCACATATGGCCCTGCAGCCACATATCTGAAATCTCTTTCCTACAATACATGCATTCCCGATTTACAAAACATCTGAAAATGTCCACATACATGCAAACAACTGGTCTAAGTCACAATAAATGGAAATAGATTTCCTTAGAGTCTCCAGCGAGTGGGAAATGTTCATTTTTCCAATGTACTTTATGTGATTCTCACTATAACCATTAAGAGAGTAGGCAGAAGAGATAAAGGAGATATGTTTCTGGTGCTTCTTGAATCACTTAGGCAGACCTTTCCATAAAAACAATGCTCTTAGTAGTGGTTATGTTCTCAGGATAGCCCCCAATTATCTATTTCAGCCATGATGTCTCTGAACTATGGAAATGCTTATGATTTCAAGTACTATGGTATCTTATGGATTCATAGGATTTTAGATTTAAAATTGAAAGGTACCTCAGAAGTCATCCAGTTCAATCCTTTCATTTCATAGATGAGGAAACTGAGTCATATTAAAGTGACTTGCCTGAGGTTGTTGTTTGTCCTTCCTTCTGGAAGAGATCCAACAACATCAGGAAGGTGATGTTTTGACTTGCAAGAGAATTATATTTCAGTGATGTGGGGCTAGGCAAAACCAACCATCAACTTCATTCTCTCCTCCAAGGTCATCTGAGTCCAGTTGTGACATAGGTCAGAATGACTAGAGATGACCCCAGATACAGTGGAAAAACTTTGGCCTTTTTAAGCTAAGGTCTTTCTTAAGTCTCAGTTTGTCCAAAACAACAACTATGCAATGATTTAAAGGCTGGTAAGAAATGAAGCAAAAGATGACCTAGTTTAGCTACCAAAAAAAGAAAAGGAAGGAAGGAAAGAAAGAAAGAAAGAAAGAAAGAAAGAAAGAAAGAAAGAAAGAGAGAAAGAAAGAAAGAGAGAGAAAGAAATAAAAGAAAGGAAGGAAGGATGAAAGAGAAAGAAAGGAAGAAAAGAAAGAAAGGATAAAAAAGAAAGAAAAAAGAAAGATAAAGAAGGAAGGAAGGAATTAAAGAAAGAAAGAAAGAAAGAAAAAGGAAGGATGAAAGAGAAAGAAAGAAAAAGGAAAGAGAAAGAAAGGAAGGAAGAAAGAGAGGAAAGAAGAAAAGAAAGAAAGGATGAAAGAGAAAGAAAGAAAAAAGAAAGATAGATAAAGAAGGAAGGAAGGAAGGAAGGAGGGAAGGAGAAAAGGAAGAAAGGAAGAAAAAAATCAACTGGGAAGGGAAGACCCTCAGGGTTTCTGGTCAAGACAGAAATAATTGCCTAAGGGAACCCAGATGGTAAATGAGCAGATGAGCCATTACTTGTTCTGTTAAACAAAATGGTTCCTTCTACCATAAATTATATAGGTTTTTGTGGGCTAAACTGGGAACTTAATCACCATTCAGACATTGCTTCTATGGGAAAATGCTTCCAAAGTTCTAAAGAAAAAATATCTAAATTTACTCTGTCTACAAAGACGTAGAATGTCCCATGTGAGACACAACATGATCAGAATTTCATATCTATCTAACCATCTACACACACACATATAATTTTTTTTAACATTTTGCTCTGGATAGAGCTTTCCTGTAAAGGCCGTTGTTTTGAGTCATTTGCCAGAGGGAGAGAATGTGACTGTGACTCCGCCTGTAAGAAGTATGACAAGTGCTGTCCAGATTATGAAGACTTTTGTGAAGAGAGTAAGTGTCTATCACCATTTGAGTCAAAAGCTTCCTCCAACATTTATTTGATATCTCATTGTATACTGAATTTTTAGCCTGCTTATGATCATTGATCAATTACCATAGTTAAAGCAGCCAGTATTTAAAACTGATCATTTCAAGGCCATAATTTGGTCAAAATCTGTTATTCAGTGGGAATTTTCTTTTTATAAGAGAAACATCATCTTCTGTATTATACTATTAGTATGCTATTGGTATACTACTTCGCCAGTATATTATATAAATAATATCCTAATGATAGTGTGTATATATACATATATATATAATAGTTTTCTATATTAATGAAATAACAAGTCTATTCCCTACCTCTAACCCGCTAGGGGTTTTATTTAGAATGGAAAGAATAACAATAACAAAACCCTTAAATCCCTGATTATGTCTCTTGCCAAGAATTACTTGCAAAACACCTTTCATGAAAATCCTTTCATTTTGGGAAATGAATTAAAAAACATTTGTATAATCTTATCATTTTTTCTTAAACATTACTGAAACACCTGATAAGGGTGTTTCTTTGGAGATTTTTCCTTGTTTTTTTCTTTAAATATTGCTGAAACACTTGATAAGGGTGTTCTTTGGAGGAGAGGAGAAAGATAGGGAAATTGCTAAGGCAGCAGAGTTCACCAGAGACATTAGCTGCTCAGTGCTTTAATTGGAACATATCCCAAAAATGATGGAGACAACACCCTCCTAATTAAACACTTTAGGTCAGAAATCATGGGGCTATCAGAAGATCAGAGGGTAAGACCAACTCACTCAGAGAACTGGCATATTTTTTGACTGTTGGACATTCAAATGAGGAGAGGGAGAAGAAATATTGGAGGTGGTGATGAGAGGGTGGGGAGAAATAAAACACTGCAAGGAAAAATGTCTCAAAACATACATTTTTCATCTAAACCAATAGAAAACTATAAATATGGGAAACTGTCCATTGAGGAAGATGGGCAACTTATATTTAAAAACATATTAGCAGGTTGCCTGAAGACCCCGAGAGGTTTAGTGATATTTTGATGACTGTCCAGCTATCATGTATGTGATGTGAGAAGCAAACTTGAACCCAGACCTTTCTGTCTCCAAAACCAGCCCTCTATCTGCCATGTCATATTAAATATTTTGCTTATCACCTTTATTCAAAGTAGAATACAATGCAGAAAGATAAAAGGTTCATATCCTGAGTGGCCTGGCCTGTGGGTCTCACAGAAGTATGCAATATACTAACCAAAAAAAAAGATATGTATGTGGAGGAGTGGGGGATGCCAGAGTGGGGTTTACATCAACTTGAGAAAGTATATTTGATAATAGAGACTGATTCCTGAATTGTTAAAGATGCTTCCAGGAAGGATCTTTTCAAGAGGAAGTAAAGAAAAAGATTAAAGATTATTCATGAAATTCCTTGTCTTCAAATACCATTAAAACCAACATTTCTATAGGGCCCAGAGATTTGAGCCTCATTTCAAGTAATATTAGTTACAATGGAAATGTTCTACAACCACAGAATTTGGACCATCATTAGTTCATCTTAGAAGTATTTGACCTATAGCTAGCATTGTATTTTTTTTCAGTCACTAAGAGAAGAACCCTGTAGCATAATATTTGGATCCACTTATCATGCTAATAAAGTAATTTTGAAAGGTGGTTATAGTTACAGTTCTTTAAAAAAGAAAGAAATTATAAGCAGATACTGATTTCTCTTAAATATTTCCCTTACCAGATGGCCTTTTGGCAGTGTTCTAACAACTATTATTGCTGGCATTTCTGAAGTGGTCTCTTGCAGAGACTGTTACAGTTTAGCTTTGGATGGGTATTTATTGATGGAATCAAAGGTGTTTGATAATGCAGACTCTTATTGTTACAGAATCCCAGTTTTTCTTTTCTTTTTCACTTCTAGTCATAGTCCAGTTTCTTCCTGGGTGAAAAAGCAAAAAAAAAAAAAAATTGTCATGTATCTTTTCTATGCAGCTTGTAAATTGACCACTCTTTTATTGTGAGTGAGGGGCAAAAGAGTAATGTTCATGAGATCATAGGATTTAGTGTTGGAAGCAATGTTACAAGTCATCTCATATTTATGAGGCATGATTAACTCAGAAATGGAAAGGTCTTAGAAGGTAATCCAGTCCAATCCTTGAGGAGGTGACAGAACCAAGACCCATAGAGGTTAAACAGTTTGTCTCAACTTCTACAGCTAGGTAATGACATAATGAAAACATGTACACTCAGACCAGTGTTGTTACCAATTTAGTTATCATAGATCCAAATTTGGAGGGGTTCTTGGATTCCTTCTAAACTAGTCCTCTAATTCTCCATGTGAGTAAACTGAGACTCAATAAATTGACTCATCTAGGGTCACACAGGTAGCAGCTATATATTAGAGCTGGAATTCAAATTCAGGTCCCAAGACAGCCAAATTCATGGCTCTTTCCATTTCCTGATTTAGAGCAACCACCTTTCAGAAGCAACACAATTACTAAATATCTGCAGATTAGATGCTCAGGAATTCACATGGATTTATTTTTAGAATCATTTGCTTACATATATTTTTAATTGAAGGTGAGAGATGTATTCAAAATGAAAAGGAACTCATGTAAAGCTAGATTTACAGCAATTACTTAGTTTTGACAGTTATATGGGTTGTGAGATTGGCACTGACTGACTGATCTTTTTTAACCTCAGTACATAATCCAACAACACGACCTCCACCTCCAAGGACTCCACGGCCATCTCCAGAAGCTCCTCAAACCATCAAAACAACAACTAAACGTTCCCCAAAAACTCCTAAGAAGAGGACCCCTAAAAAAGTGGTGGAATCAGAGGAAATAACAGAAGGTAGGAAGATGATGGCTATGAAAAATAGTTTTTCTAAGTGAATATGTGACATATGCAGATGGTGGACTGGTGCTATCTCTTTATCATGGCACTGTGAAAAGTTAGGAACATTCTGACACATAAAAGACTGGTTAAATTATATGAAAAAAATAGCATTTAAAGTTTGCAAGGCATCTTACAAATGTATCATTTAATCCTCATGAAAAATCTTATAAGGCATTTTACAGAAGAGGAAATGGGGACAAATAGCAGCAACATGACTTACCTAAGGTCACACAGCTCTCCAGTGTCTGAAGTAGGATTTAAATTCAAGTCTAGTACTCATTGAGCCACCTAGCTGCCTACCTCTATTTAAAATGAATTGTTTAAAACAGAAGTGCAGGTAAGGCAGAAACATAATCTTTGATCTCTTTTTTGGTTTTCCAACTGAAGATTGAAAAGAGGTATAAATCAACATGATCTTAAAAGCTACAAGCAGGCATGCCCCAAGTCTTGTTTCTAAGAATGTTGTACTTTTGAAGAATACTGGAAAGGATGGGATGTGGGAGAGAAATTGGTCCAAGCAATATCAGTCTGATGCTCCTTTTTCATGACTTTGAAATGCATCCTGTCATATGAAAGGGAATATACTTGATGATGTCCTTTACTCAAATCAATACAGGAAATAGATATTCTCTGATCAAGAAAAAGTCCAACTCCGTTGTTTTATTTGAACTGGTTGGACTATTGTGAAAAAGTAACAGTTCACACAATCCACTTCTTTATTTGATTACAGAACATTCTATTTCTGAAAATCAGGAATCATCCTCTTCCTCTTCTTCTTCTTCTTCTTCTTCAAGTGTTCGGAAAACCAAGTCTTCTAAAAATTCAGCTGATAATACAGCACCCAAGAAGAAACCCAAAGGTTTGAGCATTGATACAGCTCAAATGCTATATCAATGCTAAATTAAGATTTTATACCTTGAAAATATTGGGTGGAGGTAGTAGGATTTGTTGATTTATTTTTTTAGAATTGGGGAAGGGATAATAGTCATGAAATAGTGTTTCAGAAGATACAGAATGAAGATTTCTAGTTTTCTTGGACTCTAAATATAGTATGATTGAATCAAATTAGAAAACAGGACAAGATGAAGGTCTATTTTTTTTTAGTTTTTTATTTTTGCAAGGCAATGGGGTTAAGTGGCTTGCTCAAGGCCACACAGTTAGGTAATTATTAAATGTCTGAGGCCAGCTTTGAACTCAGGTCCTCCTGACTCCAGGGCTGGTGCTCTATCCACTGAGCCACCTAGCCGCCCTCAAGATGAAGATCTTATAGAAAACTAATGACTAACTTCTTATAGAAAACTGACAAAAACAATGAATTTTTCAATCCAGTTCAACCCAGTTCTTAATGTTTAATATATACAAGATATTGTATATTATATAGTGTACATTATGCACATATTGTACATTAAAAAAACCAGACCTTGTCCTTGAGGCACTTATATAATATACACACACCTAGACACATGTACAGATATACATATTTTTAACTATTAAAATATGAAACTTCACTAAATCTTTCCGGATGGTGTGCATATCACATATTCATATATATGAATTGTCCATATATATGAATTGTCCATATTATGTGAAACATACACAGACAGACAGACACACACACACACACACACACACACACACACACACACACAAAGCTAGGGCCTAATTAGTATGAATAATGAATGCCCTGAAATGGTTGTTTGCATTCAAATCTGTACTATTCAAAATTATAATTCTGTAAATATGGTAATGGCTACAGACTATAGGAAATATAAAAATCTGCAGTTTGAATTCGAATAATGCAACCACTTAAGGAGATTCATTATTTGCACTAATTGGGACCTAGGAGTGTGTGTGTGTGTGTGTGTGTGTGTGCTCTTGTGTAAAGGAAGAGAGGAGAGCACAGATAACTAGATAGAGCAGGTTCAGGAAAGGATACTTTAGGAGATGGTACTGAGCCTTTCAGAAATTTGGGAAGGGATTCTAAGAGACAGAAGTGAGGGGGGAATGGACTCAACCTATGCAAAGTCATGGAGGCTGGAGAAAGAATGCTGCATTCCATTAACAACAAATTGGATGGAACATAGGATATATGAAGGGGAATAATATAAAATAAAAGGCAGACTGGAATCAGTTTTTTAAGAAGTTTAAATACCAAGTTGAAAATTTTGTACTTTGTCCTCAAGGTGAGAAGGAAGATTTTTTTTGTGAGGAGGAGTGGCACAGTTAGATTTTGCTTGCAAAAGAATCTTATTTTTTGGCAGCATAAAGAGGAGAAATTGGCACTGAGGAGAGTGGTGATCAAGAGTCTAGGAAAGAAGTGATAAGAACCGGAACTAGGGATGTGAGTGAAAAAAAAAAGGATATGATTGCAATACAGTTGTGGAAATAGAATTGATAATATAAATGACTAATTACTAGTCACCAGTTAGTGACTAATTGGGCACCAAGGGTAGGGACAAGGAAGGACAAGGGAAGGGAGAATTATTCTTACTGGCTATTGTGCTTTTGCCTTTCTTCCAGCCCCCCAAACCTCACCTGCCATTTCTCATTCTATTCACTCTCCTTACTCTTTTTTCTGATTCTCATACACACACATGTATATGTCATACATATATGACATATGTATATGTATATGTATAAGTATGTATAAATATCCCTCTTCCCAGTCATTGACTTTGTTCATGTGATTTTTCTCTTGTCTGGAGCTCCTGGACTCCTTGGTCTCCCTTCTCACTGAGCCCTATCTTGATCAAAGAGGTCTCACATCTATTCCATATTTACCTCAAGGTTATTCCCTACATTATCTGAAGTTATAAAATCTGGAGAAAACTGATGGGGTATTTACTTTTTATTAACTTTAGAAACCCACATTGACCTCATTATGTGTAAGAATAGAGTGGGTAGAGAAAAGATAATAGCTCATAGGCATATGTGTACTGGAAGAAAGAACTGGGGATGAGACAATAGTGTTTCTTGAGAAAATAGATAAGGGAACTGATGCTGAAGATTGAGAGAACAGATGAGATGAAAAATGAAGAGAAGAACACTTGGGTAAAGAGAGTAACAGTATTAGAAGGGGTGGATATGCCCATTTCCCTAGAAATTCTCTTGGTGTATAACAAGAATGTTATATTTTCCATAATGCTTTTTTTACTCTCCATATTCTTCTATTGATATAGGTGATAACATTTGAGCCAGGGAGTACAGGTAGTTAACATCATCATTTTACCTATATGGAAACTGAAACCCCAAAAAAGTTATGTGATTTGATCAGAGTAAGTGACCCAGTAAGTGAGAGAGGCAAGGTCCTGTAGGTAAAAGCAATGGAAAGACCATTCAAAGAATAACTGAAATGTACATCTTTTTTTATAGCTAAAGATTCAAAGAAGAAGAGAACCCCCAAAGACAAGCCTACTCCTGCACCTCCAGTTGTGGATGACCCAGGAAGTGGAGTGGACAATGAACCTTTCAAGCCCACTGCTGCTCCTGATGTTCCCACTTCCCGGCCCAATATAGTCACCACAACACCCCAAACCGACAACAGTAGCACCGCCAGTGGTGACTTCTAAGGAGAGTAACAAGGTCACATCTAAAGAGACAACAACTGAAAAGGAGGCATCAACAGCTTCTAAAGAGACATCAGTTGTAACAAAAGAGGTGACTACTACAGATAAACAGACCTCAACTACAGCTAAGGAGACAACTACTTCAGAAAAAGAAATACAAACTACAGAATCAATGACAGCTGCTAAAGACCCTAAGCCTACACCTAAAGATCCTAAACCCACACCCAAGGACCCTGAGTCTACACCTGAGGACCCTAAACCCACACCCAAAGACCCCAAGCCTACACCTGAGGACCCTAAACCCACACCCAAAGATCCCAAACCCACACCTAAAAACCCTAAATCCACACCTGAGGACCCTAAACCTAAACCTGAGGACCCTAAACTCGCCCCCAAAGACCCTAAACCAATACCTGAGAACCCTAAGCCTACTCCCAAAGATTCTAAACCTACACCCAAGGATCCCAAATCCACACCCAAAGACCCTAACCCTACACCTGAGGACCCTAAACCCACACCTGAAGATCCTAAACCCACACCCAAGGACCCTAAACCTAAACCTGAGGACCCTAAACCCACACCCGAGGACCCTAAACCTAAACCTGAGGACCCTAAACCCACACCCAAGGACCCTAAACCTAAACCTGAGGACCCTAAACCCACACCCGAGGACCCTAAACCTAAACCTGAGGACCCTAAACCCACACCCGAGGACCCTAAACCTAAACCTGAGGACCCTAAACCCACACCCGAGGACCCTAAACCTAAACCTGAGGACCCTAAACCCACACCCGAGGACACTAAACCCACACCCGAAGACCCTAAACCTAAACCTGAGGACCCTAAACCCACACCCGAGGACACTAAACCTAAACCTGAGGACCCTAAACCTAAACCGGAGGACCCTAAACCCACACCTGAGGACCCTAAATCTAAACCTGAGGACCCTAAACCTAAACCCGAGGACCCTAAACCTAAACCTGAGAACCCTAAACCTAAACCTGAGGACCCTAAACCCACACCTGAGGACCCTAAATCTAAACCTGAGGACCCTAAACCCACACCCAAGGACCCTAAACCTAAACCGGAGGACCCTAAACCCACACCTGAGGACCCTAAATCTAAACCTGAGGACCCTAAACCTAAACCCGAGGACCCTAAACCTAAACCTGAGAACCCTAAACCTAAACCTGAGGACCCTAAACCCACACCTGAGGACCCTAAATCTAAACCTGAGGACCCTAAACCCACACCCAAGGACCCTAAACCTAAACCTGAGGACCCTAAACCCACACCCGATGACCCTAAAGCTAAACCTGAGGACTCTAAACCCACACCTGAGGACCCTAAACATAAACCTGAGGACCCTAAACCCACACCCGAGGACCCTAAATCTAAACCTGAGGACCCTAAACCCACACCCGAGGACCCTAAACCTAAACCTGAGGACCCTAAACCCACACCCGATGACCCTAAACCTAAACCTGAGGACTCTAAACCCACACCTGAGGACCCTAAACATAAACCTGAGGACCCTAAACCCACACCCAAGGACCCTAAATCTAAACCTGAGGACCCTAAACCCACACCCAAGGACCCTAAACCTAAACCTGAGGACCCTAAACCCACACCCAAGGACCCTAAACCTAAACCTGAGGACCCTAAACCCACACCTGAGGACCCTAAACCCACACCCAAGGACCCTAAACCCACACCCGAGGACCCTAAACCTAAGGACTCTAAACCCACACCCGAGGACCCTAAACCTAAGCCTGAAGACCCTAAACCCACACCCGAGGACCCTAAACCTAAACCTGAGGGCTCTAAACCGACACCTGAGGACTCTAAACCCACACCCGAGGACCCTAAACCTAAACCTGAGGGCTCTAAACCGACACCTGAGGACCCTAAACCTAAACCTGAGGACCCTAAACCTAAACCTGAGGACCCTAAACCCACACCCAAAGACCCTAAACCTAAACCTGAAGACTCTAAATCCACACCCAAAGACCCTAAACTCACACCTAAAGACCCTAAACCCACATCCAAAGACCCTAAACCTACACCTGAAGACCTTGCATCCTTCCCAAAAGTCACAACTGCTCCTACTACACCAGAAGTGACTCTAATTGCTAAAACTGAAAAAACTACACCCATGACTCCCAAAATGACAACTGTTCCACCTAAGTTGACAAGTACAACCACTAAAGTGACAAGAACAGCCACTTCACCAAAAGTGACAACTAAAGTGACTACTACAGCTAAAGCAACAACTACCACCACCAAAGTGACAACTACTACTGCAAAAGAAACAACTACCAAAGCTGAAGATACAACTCCTTTATCAGATGTTAAAATGCCTCTTAAAGTGACAACTCCTACACCTAAAAAGCCAACTCCTAAAGTGACTACTACTGCCCCTAAAGTGACCCCTAAGCCTAAAACAACTACTACCCCCAAAGTGACATCTAAACCAATGAAGACTACTACAACAAAAGAGACAACTACAGAAACTAAGGAAACAACTGTTGTAACAAAAGACAAAACTACTCCTTTGGTTCCAACGCCTGACCCTAAAGTGACAAACAAGAAGACTACATCTGCACCCAAGGAACCAGTAACTACACCTAAAATCGCAACTACAAGTGAAAAGACAACTACTGTAGAGATAGTAAAAGAAACGGAACTGAGCTCTACTCCATTTAGTGAAACTACTCTTCAAACTACTCCTGAATCCAACAAAAAGCCAAACTCAGAAGTAACAACCACTCTTACTGTAACAGAAGACACTCCAAAGAATGAAGATTTAAGTATTTTTGAGCAAGAGAGGCCTCACCTGTATCCTAGGCCTCCGGTGTTTATTCCAATAGGTATCCCAGGTTCTAGTATCTATGTGGGAAGACCTAGTCAAGGAATTAGTAACATCCCAATGCTTCAAGGTAATTTTAACAGTCTGATATTCTTTTATTTTCTGAGTGTAATGTCTATTGTAATGTCATATGTCTATTGAATTATGTTATCTGAAATAGTTTTTAATATTAGGAAAATGTATATTCTATCAGACTAGTCATAAAGGCAAGATAATAAAGTAGGACATCTGGAATTGGTTTAATCTTGTTATCTAGGCTACTTCTAGAGATCATCACTTGTAATTGGAAGATGGTGAGCTTTTAGATTATTCTTTAAAAGAAATAGGAAATTGATAGTGATATTTTGGTACTTTGTTTTTTCATATGAAACATTTGAGAGTTAATTATTACCAAATCCACTGTGAGTTCAATATATATTGTCCAACTTAAAAATGGTAAAGCAAACAGCAAACAAAAAAAGGCATAACTCCAAAAGGATACTTCTAAAAGTCTGTTACACAGGCATAAGGATATTAGTTTCAGTTGTCTTGAATTGAAGAACCCTGCTTTTCTACCAGTTACTCCTGAGATGTTTCTGGTATTTTAAAGCTGTTCACATTTGAATTTCTATAGGTGAGCAGTGCCTTGAAACCAAGGCACTGAATGGTACAATGACCATCCAGTGAGCCAAAAAAACTCATGAATAAAGTCTTTAAGAGACCTCCATTTCTTACACTGTCCAAAAATTGGTTGAATTTTAGTCTGCAATTCTCCTTTAAACATTTCATCCTTTCAATAATCTATTTTTAAAAATCTTCAACCCTATCATAAAAGATGAAATGAAAACTTCATCAATACTTAATACTTTAGTAGATCTGTGAACTGGTTGATAACATTACTTCCTCCAATAGGGTAGATCTTGAAACTCACCCATGACTTCTTACCCTGGTTGCTTCACAAGAAGCCCAATCAGCATGCTGGGAGCATTCCTATAGAGTTCTCTAGATATTACATGGCAATTACTGAACATAGTCTTTTTCTTTTCTGTACTCTCCGTACCTCCCCTTGACCCCCTCCCCTTAGCTGCTTTCTTATTTGAGTGCTGAGAAGAAAAATATCAATTAATCCTGCCATTTCTGCCAAGGACATTTGAATCAATTGTCATATTATTCTAAATATCATTCTCTAGACTTTTCTTTCCAAAACAACATTCATCATCACCTCTCCCCATATGTGCTTCTTTCATTAAAATGCAAGATCCTTGAGGACAGATTATTTTTCTTACTTGAATTTTTAACACCAGCATTTACCATTTTCTGGTACACAATAGGATAAGGACTGTTTTGGTACATCGGAATGAGGAAATTTCTTCTACCTATTAAGGTTGGTCTTTTTTATTTTTTATTTTTTGGCAACTCATAGCTCGAGTTGCTTAGAGATTCAATGAGTTGCCCAGGGTCACATAGCCAGTCTTAGTCAGACTTCTTCCTGTCCAGTTTCTATGTCATGCTACCTCAAAAAAGTCTAATTGATGCTTCATTCATTTTCCTTTACTTGTTACAAGAGACTCCTTTTTGTAGTCATAATTTTTTTTGATACTTTTATTCCATTTTACTATTTCACTGGTAATGTGTTTAGTCTACTAACATATTCTACATACTCCTCTATTGCCTTTGAATAACCTTTAATTATGGTTCTTTGGAGATAATGGAATTTCATGACTCCTCAGAAACCTATTAGGTTCTAAAATGTTTTGTTTGGTTGTCTTGTTTTGCTTTTATTTCAGGGAAAATCTCAAAGAGTCATTTGAAGCAGTGCAAAATTTCCCAAATGCCAAAGACTGTCATTTTTATTCCTTTTCAATTCTGGGTCTGATTTATTGTCCATCTGCAGAACAGAACAACAAAAAATAAATCTTTTCCACATTTGGGTTAAAGTATCCTTAAAGAATCAAAAAATTTTAGATTTGAATTCAGAAGTTATAATTATATAGAAACTATAATTATAGAGATCCAGCATGCTTATTCCAATGGAGAAAACTGAATCCTAGTGGTAACTGGTTCAAGGTCCTATAACTAGGGAGTAACCATCAGGTCCAAAACCTGACTTTATTTAGATTGCATGAAAAAAGAGCTTTAAACACACCTGGTCTGTTAAGTTTAACTAGTGGAATACTTTCTAAACAGGATAGGATTATAAAATATATTACCATTTTATCACCTTTGAAATCCAATCCCATCCCTCCTGGTTTGAATTGTTATCTAAAAGCAGAAATTAGGATTAATTGTTGTTCCCATCTTCACCCCATTCTCCCACCAATGTATCCTTTATATTATTTCAGATGAGACTAATTTATGCAATGGGAAGCCAGTAGATGGATTGACTACTTTGCGCAATGGGACAATGGTTGCATTTCGAGGTGAGCTGAACATAAAAAAAAAATTATCTTAATTATCTTTTCACTTTGTGGCATCTATGAGAATATCACAATTGTGAAATGTCTTGGCAGTGGGGGTGGGGTGTTGGATCCACTTGTTGGAAAAAACATGCTTTCAGACACCAGGATTTTCAGATTATTATCTTTGTAAAAAATGCTATATGAAAAATGTGGTTGTCAACCTGTAGTCTGAAGTGAAATGAATGCATTCAAGAGATGCATTCAAATACTTGGTAGGGAGTATATTTCTTCTCCACTCATGAGGTTGTGCCGGTTTCATTACATGCTGATTGAAATGACTTCAAAATTTCTAATCCCTTGCTTTTCTTATGCAAAGATACCTTGTTTTTGAGATGTCACTAAAACTCAATGCATAGATATAGGTTTAACAAAAAAGCAGGAAGTGGATGAGTTGTTTTAAGGTTACAGCTAGATGATTGTAATATCCATTTCAGTTTGATCATAATCCTTATTCCATATATTTGCACCTCAGATCTGGGTACCCTCTCCCACACAGGCTGCAACCCTACCACATCTCACTAGAAAATCTTACTGAACTGCTGTGACTAAAATCTTGTGTCCAACTTCTGAGTTTAGATCTCTCTGAAAATAGCTAGCTGGTTTTTGGACAACTGATGAAGACTTTTATCAGGATGATACTCAAAGCCTTGCCAATTTGGGAAACCTGCTAGGGCTGGACCTCCTGTTGGCAATACTTTCTATCATTAGAGGTATAGGAGATGGACCTTAATGGAGACCAGTCATGTTAACTTTGTAAGCATCTGAATATTTAATCTGGAAATCAAAACTATCAATTCAAATTTATTTTTTTAAAGCCGTGCCAGTATCATTTTGAAAAATGTTAAAAAGATTTTCACATCAGACAAGAATTCCCAATAGTGCTAATAGTTTATTCATATATGAATTCTATTTTTTCCCAAAATGTTTTCATGCAAAAGGATGTGTGCCTGAAGAAGCTGTAATTATAAATTGGTCTTTGGGATAAAATTGAGTGTTTCCTCTTGTCTTTAGGTCATTATTTCTGGTTGTTAAATCCATTCACTCCACCATCACCAGCCCGAAGAATTACTGAGGTTTGGGGCATCCCTTCCCCCATTGATACTGTCTTTACTAGATGTAACTGTGAAGGAAAAACTTTCTTCTTTAAGGTGAGGAAAATAACTTATCAAAGGAAATATGGTAGCAGTAATTCTGTTCATTGATAAATTATAGTTCATGAAGGTTCAAAAAAGATAGGCTGATGTTAAATATCAGAGTAATCCTATTCTCATGTTCTTGTTAATGGATATTTAATGGGAGGAACAATAAATCCTAAAAATTTATCTGTATCTGTAGACATAAAATTCAATTTAATTTCTTAGTAGGTCCATAGTTATGAATCTACAAGTGTGGGTTATTTTTCCACCAATGATAACCAAAAATCCTTTACACCTTGGCACATGTTCTGAATTTCTATAGCCAAAACTGAAAACTCCAAAACAAAAAGTAAGAATAGCTGTAAATTTGATGGTAATGAGCCTCCTTATAAACCAACGAGGCTGCTCTTCAAATGACATACATATTCTCTGGGCCCATACTGGGCTTTGTAAGACCTACTGAATTTGTGCTCTGTACTCCGCAATCACTTCTATTTACTCTTCCAGTTGCTAAGGGCATTGGATTTTGACTTCATTATCTGTCTCCTTATTTTACCTGTTTGACCCAATTTCTTTATCTGTAAAATGAGGACTTGAACTGGTTGACCTCTCTTAGGTCCTTCCTTAGGTCTGTGGTTCTGTGATCCTAAATTAAATTACTCTGCAGGTAATTTACAAAAAAATACTTTCCAAGTTAAAGGTTTTACCTTAGGTATCTAATTTAGGAAGTATTTATTAAACTTCCCTGCCCTCAGCACCCTCCAAGATCTAATACTTTGTTTCACCTATTAGGATTCTCAATACTGGCGGTTCACCAATGATGTAAAAGATCCAGGTTATCCTAAATCAATTGTTAAAGGATTTGGAGGTCTAAATGGGAAAATAGTGGCAGCTCTATCAATAGCAAAATACAAAAACAGGCCAGAATCGGTGTATTTTTTCAAGAGAGGTATGTAGTGTTTAAATTATCTGCGGATTTAATTATGATGCTTTTAAGATACAAAAGTCAACATATTTGATAGCTGAAGCTTTGGTTGCCAGGGAAATATCCATCCTTATTACTAGGTTTACTGTTATCAAAGGTATCTTTTAGCTATAGCTGCCTTGTAGATGGGGGGGCAGTAACTGAACTGGGAGTCAAAGGATTGGGCTCCAGTGCTCACTAGATATACCATTAATTTGCTGCCTGATCTTTGCAAAGTTAATATAACATTTTTAGGCTTCAATTTTCCTGATTCATAAAACAAAGGGATTAAATTGGTTTGAATTAAAAGTTCCTTTTTACTAATTATTTTAATTATTAATGTCTCTTGGAATCATTCTGGGCAGGGAAGGTTTCTTAAAACATTAAGAAACACGAATAATAAACCAGTTTATATTTTGAAAGCTACCTTACCTTTTCCTAAATGAACAACTTTTAATAATATAATCTATTTTCACATTAGGTGGCACTGTTCAACAGTATACTTACCAACAAGAACCAACTAGAAAGTGCTCTGGAAGAAGACCTACTATAAACTATTCAGTTTATGGAGAACCCACTCAAGTCAGGAGACGTCGTTTTGAGCGGGCTATCATTCCCTCTCAAACACATAGCATTAGAATAAGCTATTCACCAGTCAGAGTCACTTATCAAAAAGGTAAACCACACATTTTCTTATATATGTTGTGTTAGGAATGAAAATTTAAATGGCTTCATATAAGACACCCTAAGCAGTCTGAATTGGGAGGGTCTGGGAATTCAAAATGATGCTGCCACTAATGTTTACATATTTAATGAATCAACGGTGTGTAGTATTTCTAGAAATTCCCCATATGTCAGCACCATATTGTCCCTATCTCAATTCTCTGCCTGGGAAAGGGAGTTCATTTGCTCAAGTTGACTGGTGGCTAACTTAAACTTATGGTCTACTTATTCAAAAATCTTTTGTAATATAAAAAAAATGTGTTGCACACAGGTTTCCTTCATAATGAAGCTAAAGTGAATACAGTTTGGAGAGGTCTTCCAAACATGGTTACCTCAGCTATAGCACTGCCTAATATTAGAAAACCAGATGGTTATGATTACTATGCCTTTTCTAAAGGTAAGTGATTAAAATAAATCTTAATAGCTACAAGAGCTGACTGTTCAACTATGAATAATTCAAAGACAGACAAATACAATCTGATGACTAGAGAGAGATATCTATCTTCTGAGCATTTAAATTCAATTTAGGCAAAAAAATTATAACCTATGATTACTGAGTTTAGAGTTAGGGATAGTTAAGTAAGAGTAATCTGACTTAGCATTTTATAGCTACAACTTGATATCTGTGAAGTTTTACTGCAAACTTCATGATACAGAGTATACTGATTTAAGTTTACTAAAATTTACTTAATTAGCCAAAGAATCTTCCTCTAATTTTTCATTATTTGACAGATTAGAGAGGAGAGGATACTTTTTGGGTGTGTGTGTGTGTGTGTGTGTGTGTGTGTGTGTGTATATGAATATATTTACATGCTTTATGAAAGAATTTAAAAAAGGATTTCATTTGCTGGTTAATAAGAGAATTTGGGTTCAAAACCCAGCTCGCTCACTTACTATCTGAAAAGATGATGGAAAAGGTAGTTAACTAACCTGGGCCTCAATTTCTCATCTCAGGGTTGGACCAGATGACTGTCTATGACTCCAATACTTTTGAAAAATGCTTACATAGAAATTATTAGTAATATCATATCTGAAATGTAGCAAAAAAGTTCATTATTTCCAACTGTCATATGTCTTATTTACCAGAAAACTGGAATGCTCAAAATGGGGAAAGGGGGCGCTTCAGAAAAATAATAAATGCAAATTATTTCTATTTTATTAATTTTTTTTCTTTTAATCTAGATCGATATTACAACATTGATGTACCTAGCAGAACAGCAAACTTAATCACCACCCGTTCTGGACAGGCATTATCCAACACCTGGTATAAATGTCCATAAGTCTGATTTCTAAAGAAGATATGAAAAAATTAAAGAAAATAATATTTTGACATGGAAACGATTTTATTAATAAAGTTGTTGAAATGTGTGCATACTAATTTAAGAACAAAGCACTTTTAACCTCAGTAATCATTACACTAAAACAGCAGATTTGACATTTTATTCACAACTACAATAGTTTACAAAGCTTTTAATTAATATTTCCTCTGTTTAGTCCTCCTCTGCCTCCTATTGCATGGGATACACCTGTAGGAGGAGAAAAAAAAAGCAAATATAAATGTTCCTTTAAAAAAAAACCTATTAACAAGGGCATCCAGTTTTACATTATTTTTATGATACACTAGAATGCAAACTAGTTCCAATTTTGTGTTTATGACACCAAGATTCAATATATAATTTTTCCTATTTGTATTAGCTAGACGGAATCACCAAAAAAAATCTTTTCTTATATATAAAGAAACAAGAGGGAAGCAAAGGCTAAAGATGAGATACAACATTTTAATTTTTCAAATTTTATTTTAGATGTGAGGAAAGAACATGATTAAATAATACTTCATTAGTTAAATACAACACGATACAAAAAAAATTCTTTCCCCCAAATTAGTTCCTACAGTATACCTATTTGGTAGATGATGTTAATTTGCTCAGTTTTAGGACACTTGTTCTGATTCCTATGAACTATTTCTCCCCCCAATCAATAATGAGAGAATCTTACCTCTTTGTCGATTAAACTGACGACCCCTGACTCCCGTTCTCAAAGTCTGAGGCTGAAGCCTAACTCGTCTGAAAGGCTTAGGTTGACAACTGCTAGTGTCTGAGAAGAGAAGTTAGCTTAACTGAATTTGTCACTGAAGCAAAAGCTAAGTGTGCAAACTGATAAAACTGCAAACAGATGTCCCTTAAGACAATGTTTTTAAAAAACTATTTAATCATGTAATATTTTTGAATATTTAAAAACAGAAATAAAAACCTCAGAATTGAACAAAAAGCTTACTTTTTTTCTTTGACTTTTAAATGTTCTCTGGTCAAATGAATGACATTTTAATTTCATAATATAAAAAACTTCAAGAATTAACCATTTTACCTATTCTAAAAAATTATTATTACCAAAACCCACTATTTTTTTTTTATCAAAAAACCACTATATATTTTATACTTCATTTGTTCTTTGTTTAAAATCTTAATCTTAAATGACTAGTTTCCTTTTTTAAAGTGAATGTTTTATGAAGGGAAAAGCATTTAGTTTTCTTAATTCAATAAACATTTAGAATATAATATATCCTGTCTTAAAATTAAGAAATAACTTTCAGGCTTTAGAATAATTTATAGAACTTACACTTCAATACTGTGTGTGTACACACACACACACACACACACACACACACACACACACACACACACACACTTCATTTACCCTTAAAACAAAATGCAAGGATTATTATTTTACAGATATAGAAATAGGAGCTTGGAGGATTGAGCCCCAAGGTCACAACATTAATTAAGCAGTGGAGTTGAGATATAAATTCAGGCTGCTTCCAAGTTCTTCTATTGCTTATATCCCTTAGTATCCTTCAAAAGAAAGTTCAAAAATGTAAAAAGGCAAAGTTTTCAACAGTTTGAATAAGTGATTTGGGAACTTAATATTTCTTGCTTCATTCCAAACTTCTTCTGAAGGTCTGAAGCACTATCATTCCCGCCCAATAAACAGAAAACTTTTTGCAGTGGTGACTTCAAAATGAAAACAATCTAGTTCTACTTAATGGTGCATACATACATCTTTATATGTAAGCACAAAGAAAATAAGAATGTGATAAAGACTGTAGATTAAATAGATCTTTGATTTGGGTATGAGTTCTACCCAAGACTGTGTATTCTTGGTAAAGTCACTTAATTTCTCAGAACCTCTGTTTCCTTCTCTTTCAAAATCTAAATGCTACTATACTATTTTTCTTTTCACTGCTTCCCACAGGTCTGTGGTAAAGAAAAATTTCTGAAAGGCCTAAAAAGCATGATACAAGTAAAAACATGTTATCATTAATTAGAAAATGCTATATTAAGAATAAGATGCTTGGGGGGCAGCCAGGTGGCACAGTGAATAGAGCACTGGTCCTGGAGTCAGAAGAACCTGAGTTCAAATCCGGCCGCAGACACAACAAATTACCTAGCTGTGTGACCTTGGGCAAGTCATTTAACTCCATTGCCTCACAAAAAGAAGAAAAAAAGAATAAGTTGCTGTGTCACTGTTCTAATCAAAGTGACAGCACATACCTGCAGAGGAGCTTGACGGAGGATCTTGGCTGGTAGAAGGAAGATCAGACTCATCAGATGCCTGAACAGGTTCTTCCTCCTGCTGGCTATCAATTTCTAATCCAGCTTCTGAACTAATTCTAATAGGAAAAGAAAAAGAAAAAGAAGGAAATCCATTAGGAACTACAAAAATATTTCTGATAGTAGAATATTTAAACCATGTATAGTTCATAAATATCACCAACAAAATTTTTCTCAAGCCTACAGAAAGGCCTCTATGCTAAATGATTATTAATGCCCCTTCTATTCTGAATGTTATTAATGGATATTCATGTACAAAAAATATTAAATCCTTAGGTATTTTTCCTCTAGAGAAATTCCTCCGGATTTCCTTTTACTAGAAAGAAGACAAGGAGTCACTTGGTATGGTGGAAGGATGGGCATGATGGAGGGCTGTATAGCGATTCTTTACGCCTCCTCTCCAAGTTTTAGAGCAGGTGTTGATCTGTAACAGTGGCGTTTTCCACAAAGATGGTTCAAGACAAATCGTTCCCCAATCCCAATATAAACCCCAAAGTCCCTCCCCCAATCTTTGACTATAGCCTTTATTTTAATATTAAGCTGTTTTTCTTTTCTCTAAAACCACACAGGATTCAAAGGGAAAGATTCTCAAAATCACAAAGCATTTTAGTTATTCTTTCAAGTGCTTAAAAAAATAGTCTCATGGGTCAAAGTGCTTTATCCAGATCTCTTGCTTCTACTTTCTTGAATTTTTTGATGATTTGAAGGCTTGTTTGTACCCCCAAAGAGGAAATAAAAGGTTTTTAAATACTCAACAATGGGGGCAGCTAGGTGGCACAGTGGATAGAGCACCAGCCCTGGAGTCAGGAGGACCTGAGTTCAAATCTGGACTCACACTTAAAAATTGCCTAAGCTGGGTGGCCTTGGGCAAGCCACTTAACACCATGTGCCTTGCAAAAACCTAAAAAAAACCAAACACTCAACAATGAATTAAATTCCTGTTAAATAGTTCTTGATGAAGAAGTTGGAGATTTTCCTATTCATTTTTATATTATTCGTGTATCTAAATTATCCTTATCCTTCATTACCACAAATAAAGCTGTTTACAATTTAATTTCATATTATTCTTCAAATTCAAAATCTATTTAGTTAGCACTTTTCTATCACCTAAACTATCAGAAAGCCATGCTACAGTCTTTTTGCAAGCAATAAAAAATGCTATTTTAAGATTTGAGTTTAATGGGCTTCTCCCCATATACCATTCAAAGAAATGGAAATGAGAAATATTTGATCATGCCACTGAAATGGATTTCTGATAGAAACAACAACCGCACATGCACACACATAGAACAAAAACTGAATGCAGCTAAGGGAAATTTCATAGTTTGTTTTAGTAGTGACTCTAAAGTCATCACTGTCAAATATTCATAAACTAACACATCAAACAGGAAGAATACACATGATGAAAACAATTCCTTTTCAGAGGAAGCATTCAACATTCTAAGTAGTCAGGTGGCAGCTGCTTTTTTGGTTTAAATAAGTGTCCTAGATGCCCCAAGAATGACCTCATATTTTAATAAGATCATTTACAGGACATTCAGTATTACTGGTGCTCACCTACCACAGAGTAGCTGACAAACTCGAGGGAAGCTCCTTCTCACAGCTCTGCTAGGAATATGAAGCTGTCAATTCTCATCAAAGTATGAGGAAAAAAATAATGCATCCAAATTCTAGAGCTCAACATTACCTTAGAAAAAAACCTAAATTCATTTTCTTCATTTTTCTTGGTCAAGTCCTTCCCCTGAAATTTAATCTAGGGGATTTAATCTAGGACTTTTTTCACTTCATGGGCCTCTTCCACTACAATGTTCCTTAAAACTACCATATAAGAAACCTGGATTACTAACATGTTCTAAAATAAATCAATCTAAATGATTAAAAAAAGAATCAGTGACTAGGCTTATTCATGTTTTATCAATAATGAGAATGTTCTGAACAATTATTAACAATGACTCGATAATGTAAGTATTTAAAATATTATTTCAGGTTACAGAAATTAAACTGCTCTGAGCCAGAGGGTGACAGCATTTGATTTTCAAAAATTTCTCTTCTTATAAAGTAAATCACAATTATCTAAGCTAATAATGTAGACAAATCATTATCTGTTTTTTTTTATTGGTACACAGGAATCAATAACAAGAGAAAGTGACTAAAAAGCTTGCTTTGTTATAGACAATCAATTTTGAAACAGTAAATTCTTATTTAAAAATTCAGATAGAAATAAATTTCATCCCACTGTTATTTACTCCACTAGCAACTTCTTATGTATAAGAAACATATTCTCCATAAACTAAAACATATTTCATGATCCTAAACTGTTAGTAGTCTGAATCTCAAAGAAAGCATTATTCATCATGTAAATATATTACCCTTCAGGTTCTGTCTCCACAAATACTTCATCTCCATCATCACCTGCCCCTGTTTCTGTTGTCGTGGATAAGTTGCCAGTGGATGTTGTCACCATTGGAACAGACTGAGATGCATGCTCAGAAGCATCAGTGGTAGAACTTTCAGTAAATACAGTAACTTCAAAAAGACAGGAAAACAAAATATTTTAAACTACTCAGCCCACAATATTCAGCAAGATATTAGAGGGTCAGACAACAGAGATTCCATTTTTGCAACAGATTTATTAAGTACAATTATATTATAGAGACTGTTACCTACCTGGAGCTGCAACTTGTAGGGGAGTAGTAGGAACACTTCGGCCACCAGATTCTTCTTCATGTGCTAGGAAGAGGGGTGTTTCATACATACCTAAACCTAAAGAAAATTTTATTAATGACCTCATTAAACGCTTATAAGGGGGAAAAAAGACAGGCTTTTGAGTACTATTTAAGGTGAAAACTAAGTTATTTATTAATATATAAGCATGTGGAAATATTTAGGTCGGTCATTTTAATTAGATCAAGCAAAAACTCTTTGGAAACATTAAATTTCTAAATAAAATAGGAAACAATATATTATCTCAAATATATTATCTCAAAATCCAAGTAGAAAAACTGAAACATAATTGTTTCAGCAACAATATTTAAATCCAAAAATGCTATGACTTTAATTTTTTCTTGTATTTATCCTTTCATCAATATTTTTCTCACCACTAAAGTGAACTCAATTTAGTTGAACATTTACAAAACATCTATATGCAAGAAAGATACTGTGCTTGCTACCGTACAATCCTATCTCTCCTTATCTATTAAATAAATATTTATTAAGCACATATTATGTATGCGGCAAAGAAGTAACTGAAAACACAGTGCATCCCCTCCAAACCTCCTTTCAAGATGCTTACAGTCTAGCTGGCAATCAAGATACATGAAAGGATACCATACAGAGAAATCTAGACGAAGTTCCAAGAGAGCTTTCAGCAAAAGTTAGATTAAGGACTTAATTAAAGACTAACGAGACACCTATGATAGCCAAATCTCTCACCAAGCTCCAGTGACTTGACTATCTCATTACTTAGAAAATTTAGGTGATTTATTACCTCCTTGAGATGCAAGCTGACCAAGATCTGAGTGGCTAGAACTTGTTTGTGGCATATCTTCAGGAGGTCCAAACCGGAACCTAGGAACACCAGCAACCTGAGGTGAACTAGAAAACAAATATCTAATTCAAATTCTGCAAATTCTATAGTTTCTTTTGTCAAAACACCTATTTCTTTATAAAATACTGTGTGTCAAGGAAGAAAAAGATTTAGGAGGGGGAAAAAAAGGTCACTAAGAGCAAGAAAAAAAATTACATTTTAGAAGAGTAGGACTGAAGACAAGAACAACAACAAAAAGAATTTAAAGACCAGAAATAAACCCATTATTTCCAAATATTACTTATACCTGGTTTGGAATGCATTATTTTGTGTGTGTGTGTGTGTGTGTACAAAGGTCACAAATCAATGTTTTGATTATGATACTAATAAAATGAATTTGTCTTTCTTGTACACTCTCTGAAATATACCAAATTGATGTTGCTGAAAAACTACTTAAAATATGCTGGATAATAGAAATAAATCTGGCTGGGAATAAAAAATAAGGGTATGACTGGATTCTTTTCTGGAATTTATAAACAATATATTCAAAGAAATAAATTTTTTTTACTTATGTCTCAATTTTTGTAAATTATTACTTTAAATTCTTATAAACACGTGGACAATTTTATAAGGAAAACAAGAAAATAATTATTCATATAATGACTTACTGAATTGCTTCTGCAAATCCATCAGTACGATGTGGTACCACAAGCGTTGGGGTACTTGGCACAGTTCTGTCCTCATCATCAAAAAAGTGTTGCTGCTAAAGTAAAGACTAAAATTTAAAAGCTATAGAAGAATTCAGTATTTACAAAGGATATGCTTGTAGAAGGTACCTGAGGAACATGTTGAATTGAAAATTTCCATCTTTTGCTAGATCTATCTGAACTACAAATTCCCTAAGTTTCCTTATGACTCAATAAAATCAATAAACATTTCCAAAGAGATAACAGAACTATCAACCCACAGTAACTCCAGTCTTTGTAGACTAGTTGGGATGTTAATGGAATCATTAATTCTAAATTTTAGAAGAACAAAAAACTCCTTTCTTTTTTCCTGGAACCATGCTAGATGCTGGTCATACAAAGACAAAAGGAAATCACAAGGTGACAGCATATTAGGACACATATAAATAAGTACAAATATATAAAAAAGTCATTTTATGGGTTATAAGGAGTCTTAACATGTAGAAAATCATAGAAGGGAGCTTGGTTGAGGGGCAGAATGAAGGAGGTAGAACATTCCAAGAATGAGTGGGGGAGGGATAAAGGGAGAGTGGCTCCTCGGAAGCCCTACAAAGGCATGGAGATGAATGATGCAAAGAGAGACCAACAAACTGGCCAAATTAGTTGGATTACAGAGTATGGAGGCAGGAGGAAGGAAAAGGTAATGTGTCAAATAATCTTACAAAGACAGATTGTAGACAGGTTGTGAATACATTAAATAACGAGCAGAGTTTAGATCCTAGAGGCAACAGGAACCTCTGGACTTTACTGGGCAGCGGAATGGCATGGTCAGACTTTTGCGATATAGAATTAACCTCTACAGCTTTGGTAGCAAAGCATAAATGATCCTTGGATCTTTCCTAGCCAGAAAAATTTCTTTGGACTGGAGCCAAACTCTGTCCTTATACGGCAGATAGGGAGAGATGCTGAACAAAGGGAGATAATATATTAAGACCATTATAATAGTATGGGCAAGAGATAATGATGGCTTGAATGAGGCAGGAAAAAAGGGTACAGATGTGAAAGATAACATGGAGTAAGAATTTATGAAGACTTTAATGCTGGAAGTTTTTAGGAATAAAAAGTCAATGAATGAGGATATTGGTTTCCGAGGAATTTTATTTTGTCATATGCTTGACTTTCTAAAAAAATGGTAATGTATGATTTCTAATTTAAAGTTATCTTATAAACCAGAGTTGGAAATGCTTTTGATTCCAACAATATTCTCTTAAACAGTTATTACTTACCATGCCACCTATCCCAGGAGTCAACTGAAGTCCTCTTCCAACTGATTGTCTTCGTGTCATCTGGATTCTCTGTGTGTTAAGAAATAATATATTTTCTAAGGGATAACCAAAGTCAAACAAAATGGTAAAGAAAAACAGAAGTAGTTGACTAGTTAATCACTGAGTCACCTAAAGCATAAATCATATATTACTCTTTAATCACATCAGCAACCATGTAATAATCTGAATCTTATTAAAAAAGTAAAACCAACAAAATGCACTAATTTGGATTAAGGGTAGAGAAAGCAAATATAAATGTATAAAATTAAATGAAGCTTTATTTTCAAATATATGTAACAAGTTAATAAGGCATTATCAAACAAACAATAATAAGACTTGTTTTTACTAATAGGAAAGATATGCCATTATGCCTATTTTCTATAAATTAAATTAAGGTTTATGCTTATTTATTTTTCTATTTAAAAATGTTATCCATTGTGCTGTAAAGTCCTAGTCCTTCATACTTTACAACTCTAAATTCTGACTTCCTGAGAAAATAGGTTCTCCTTAGTAAATTTCCATGGTTACTATATATATATATATATCTATATCTATCTATATCTATATCTATATATATATATACATATATATATATATATATATATCCTATAACTAAATCATTTTTATCCATGATGATTTCATTTTAAACATACACACACGCTCTATCTTGATATACACACTTAGTTAATATATTTCAAGGGGTATAAAGTTGGCATACAGGTTTACCTTTAAACTCTTACAGACACTACTCAAAACTGGTTATTAAAACTCAAGAGTGCCCAAAACCACTACCACTAAAAAAATATACCTACACAATCTAGAAATTTACAAATATGAATATGCAGATTCAAAAATACAGGGGTCCGAATAACAAACAATACATCCTTAAGAAAAAAAAATGGAAGCATGACAAAGATTTCTTTGCTCCCATAAAGAAAAATGTACTAGATGCTAGACTAAATTTTATTTGAAATTCAAAGTAATCAAACTTTTGCCTTTAACAATGGAAATAGTGAACAATTTTTTCTGTCCACCACGACTACAATTATTCCAAATAACACCCACTTACTGCTTTGTCTCATTCTTTCTAAATTTCTCACCACTTTTAAAAGCCAGCAAATAAATTACTGCCATATTTGAGGAAGAAGTCCAAGAGCAAGAAATTTTTGCCTAATTTAAAAATATATTTAATACCAGTAAATGAAAGAATATTATCTAATTAAAATAAAATGAAAAATAGGAAATGCTAATGAATTTTCTACAAGTTAGGCTCTTTAAAATAGTCGTTAAAAAAACCCTCATCATTTACACATACACACACACACACACCCCCTCCCTTTTTAGTACCTGGACGGGTGGTCCCAACTCCTGAGGGGGTGCATGGATAGTAAGTCGTGGGGGAAGTGGGTGAGGCGGTCTCCGGGGTGATTGAGGTGCCCGAGGACCCTGTCTTTCAGATGCTGATGATGGCTGTTGTTCTCTAGAATTCTCATGAGGAAGAGCTGATTCTGTAGTAGACCCTCCTTCACCTTTCAGGGGAAAAAGAAAAGATAATACAAAATTGTCACCAATGGCAGAACATTTTTTATTAAATATTCCTCGTAGCACTGTTTTCACCATCTGGATAAATAGTAAGATGAAATTCAGAAAATCTCAGAGCAATCAGATCAACCTTGAAAAAAATAATTACACCCCAGGTCTTAACTTCTAATTTAAACATTTTAAGGACTGATTTGTAATTTTATTGTTTTATTGATACAGATTGCAACTCCTCTACAACTCAGTAAAAAGTCTTCAAGTGTTTCCTTGTCATAAAATTCAGGACTTTGTAACCAATCCGATAAAATGCCTCTCCAAGCTTGGTAGGTTGGTCCTGGGGATAAAGGGCAGAGTTTAGCCCCAGTCCAAAGAAACTTTTCTGGCTTGGAAGGTTCCAAGGATCATTTATGCTTTGCTACCAAAGCTGTAGAGAGTAATTCTATATTACAACGAAGCACTGGAAAGACTTTCTACTAAAGCAAAAATTGTTATACTTCACAATATATTATCTTTAGCCGTTTTGTTTACTTTAGGTACTATAAAAATGGAAATTCCCACTTAAGGAAACTGGAACAGGGTTTTACAGTGATTAGGGGATCAGTGCTTAGAAGATTCCACTAATCAGTTCTGAAAAGTATAAATCGACCTAAAAATGTCTTGGTCTCTTCATCTGTAAAATGAGGGAATCAGACTGAGATCATTTTCAGCTATAAATCTATGATGCAGTGATTTTTATAACAAAATCAAAAATTCAGACCTCTTTCAAGTATCTCTACTATTATTTCTTTAGAAGCTTAGACTGACCTCTGTTGATCAAAGAAGACAAAGGCAAGATTAAAGACAATGGACTCTTGCTGTTTTCTTAGTTCTAAAACAACTTCATTTAAGTTAAAAACTTAACAATACTCTTGTGCATTTTTTATTGATTTATACTTTTCAAAATTTCACATATTTTCAGTTGACCCTGAACAGTTCTGAGGGAACTTATTTCCAAATTTATAAGGAACAGAGGAACAATGACTTGCTCCAAATGAGATAAAAATTTATGCCTAATGAATCTGAATTCAATCCACTAACATATGAATTCTCCTTGAATTTATAACTTAAATCATAATCAGGATCAATTCCAGTTTTTATAAAAATGAGCAATATAGTTTTGAAACAAATAAAAAATAAAAAAAATAAAAAAAAGTTTATTTTAAAAAACAAACCAAAAAACCCCCACTTGTCCCCATTCTAATAATACTGCTCCCAAACAAAAACCACAGCATTTAATCTTACCATTATTCTGAGAATCTGCGGCTCTCTGGCTACCTTCACCTCCTGTACTCTCTTCTGTTTCAGTTCCTGGATCAGTACCATCACAACCCTAAACATAAAACCACTCTGATAATTTGGTACAAATATAGTATTTAACATTATAATGTATGATAAATTATCTAGGGTGAAACTGGAACATATTAATAAATGGAGTAAGTAATTTTTAATCTATAGACAGTAATATATTGACATCCAATTTCAGATGCCTACACATCTACAGGTACATTCTTGTAATAATACAAAAACAAGAGAAACAATGAAAAAGTAGAAAAAAACATTGTTCTAGGAGGTGACTGTGTCCCAGTCTATATATGACAGGACTTAACTACCTGTATTCAGATCTTAAGGTAGGCTTACCTAGTCTGAGTCTGTTCCTTAATTTATAAAATCAGAGCCAAACCAATTCTAATGACCTACAAGGAACTTTTTAGCTCTAAAATTTTATTATTATTAATATTTTTTTTTAGGTTTTTGCAAGGCAAACGGGGTTAAGTGGCTTGCCCAAGGCCACAAAGCTAGGTCATTATTAAGTGTTTGAGACCAGATTTGAACCCAGGTACTCCTGACTCCAGGGCTGGTGCTTTATCCACTGCGCCACCTAGCCGCCCCAAATTTTATTATTTTTTAAGCCCTCCTTTTTGTGATACATTTGTCAATCTTCACAAAAACAGCTATTTATCCAAATATCTATCTAAAAATGATCTCAAGAAAGTTATTAATTAAACAATGACTTTAATATAAATTTATTTTGAAGTAGTAGATAACATATCCCATTTTGTAGTTTACAGAATACTTTAATGTACTAATAAAAAAACCAGACAATTATTGCCAAAGGAACTGTCAATAATAATGAAATCTTGCATTTTTATCACATTTTAAGGGTTTTGAAGTATGTTTCTTCACCTGTAAAATGAAAGTTAAAATATCCCTACATATATGTCCTCATTTGATGCAGGGTTTTATACAGATATTATTTCTCTAAAGATCAGAGAGCTTAAACAACTTGCCACATGGTTCCAAAGCTAAAAGCAGGATTCCAAAACTGACCTCTGATTCTAAAACCAACATTCTTTCCACTATACCATAATGCTTCTTCAAGTTTAATTTTAATTAAAATCTCCAAGTAATTCCCAAAATAAATTATCATTTAGTTTAAGACTAAAGAATATAACATCAATTTATTTTGAGTTAGTGAAAATATTATTTCTATAAGATTTTGAAGAGTTTGTCAACATTCATGAACATTTTAAAATAAATTCAAAGTTTCTGATAAATTCAATCATCTCTGTAAGTCTGACAAAAATGGTTATATATTTAATGGTTATATATTTAATAATCATTTTTAGCTGTCTGAATTATGATTTCATTTGTGTGGATACTCTTGCTTCTCACGCAGATAGTTGTCTTTCCACACTATAAGACATGCTTATGAGTTGCTGCAGCCAAAAAATGCAACTTCTCAAGGTTAATTTTACAGGGTCTCTGTAAATTTTAACTTACACTGTTTCAAGGGCAGAAATTTGTTATTAGTCCTGTAATTCATGATTTTCTAGTTTGTTAGCTGCCAGAATTTGAGTTTAAGAAATCAAGATAACCTCTAGAACATGATGAGGTAGAATTGACTTTATGAAGGATATTAAAAATAGATGAAATTAAATACTAAGTTCAAAAGATTCAATGCATTGGGGTATATTAAATTGTCTGCTTTGACTATTCATTATTGGTAATAGCCTATTCAAGTTATACAGGATAATACCTTCTCCAAAGAAAAGTTATTTTAAAAAAATATTGGAAAGAAAAGTTGGGAAAAGATTAAATTTTACCTCAGGATCATCAGCTTCATAGCCATCATTGCCATCTGCACTACCTGTGCCTTCATTGCTATCTTCACCTTCATCTCCCATCCCTGTATCTTCATCATCCTCATCATCATCCTCATCCTCATCCTCTTCATAGTCCTATTAGGAAAAGTTCAAAATTGCAAATAAAAAATGCCCAGGCAAGTTAACTGAGATGTGTATCTTAATACCCAGTAAAGGTGCTAATCAGAAGGAGTGAAGTACTGAATGTAGTATACCAGTAATTTCAACTACAACATACTTGGTTCAAGAGGTAGAAATTTGCAGTGACATTTACAGTTAATGCTCAAAATGAAACTGGTACCCTTTAGGCCATTAGTATCTATGAGAAATATCTTGGGAACAATAAATGTTTAAGGCTTGTTCTCACAATACTAGACAGCAACAAAGAGTTCCAAATCAGAGCTCCCTATCGGCCACAAGTCCTAAGATGCTCCATTTTTATGTATAGTAAATAAGTAATACCTTCTGTAACTAACTTGCTTTCCAACAGAAGTTTATATTAACACCTATAAAGAACTAAAAATGAAAACAATCTGACAAAGAAACGCCAGAATAGTGTTACATCAAATGTGGAAAACATTATATAGTCTACATTTTTTACTAATAAATTCCTGTTGTTGTCACTGGTATGCCTCTAGCTCAGTAAGCCAGTGTTATCCTCACCATAATCCGTCTTGTTACTTCTAAGAGGCAGTAAATCATGTTTTAAAAGAATAAAGTTCCTCATCCTAAGAAGCATCACAAAATCTCTTCTCTTCTCCTACAAGAAAGCCTAGTAAGATGTTATACTGCCAGGGTAACTTTTCTTCAAGAGGAGCAGGGCAAGATGACCTTTCAATCTTTTCCTTGAAAGGCACTAAGTGATAAGGTGTCTTTCTACATTAATAGGTCAGTCTAGTTATAGAAGCAATAGGTCCCTGAGGAAGCAACAGGGTTTGCATATCTTTGAGTCATAAAACCTTTTATCAAAAGTAGTCAGCTATATTAAGTTCAGAGAAAATAATTAAGGATCCTAAAGTCAAAAGAAAATCTAACACTAAATGCAATTATATCTTCCTAAACATTATAATGTAATGAAATATGAAGACCAAAAACACAGAATGGGGGTAAAAATATTTAAATTAGAGTGGCAAAAAATTAAAATTTATTCATAGAATTTATACTACATATGCTATATATACTATATCAACTATATACTATATCAACAAGACTAAAAAGGACCTGTGATCATCAGCTAATTCAGTTTACCTCTTGTTCACCATCATTTTCATCATCATCGTCATCTTCTTCATCATCACTGTCTATCACAATGACATCATCTCCTTTGGTGGGGGTATTATCCTGACAGGAGGTTGAAGTCTGCTGATCTGACTGCAGGTTTCCAAGATCAATGTGAAGGGACTGAGAGGTTTCTTCATTGTCCTCCATAGGAGTATAATCTCCCTGAGTGACACCCTTAAAAAACCAAATAACTAAATAATGCTTAAATAGTGATTTTTAGGTTGCACTTAGCTAAAAGAATTAATAACATTTAAATTAAAAAATCATCTTTCAAATGCCACCACTCACAATTTGGCTCAAAGTTAGTACATTAGAAATAGAATTGTTTACTATTTAAGGATATGATATGAAAAGTTGGAGGACAGATCTAAATGCCTTTGTGCATTCATACTTTAAGACCAACAGCAGATTTTGCTGTGCCTAAGAAAAATTGTCAGAATAAAATAAGAAAAATTCCCATATTACCAGTTTTTATCTCTTTTAGTTCTAATGCTATCTGAAACAAATCTGTTTCAAGAGATAAAATTCTCTACTATCTTTGCATTTAAAGGTTGAACTTGTATATACTAAAGGAAAAACAGAGTTGGTAATTCTATCTTGTACTTCAAAGAGAGCTAGACAAAGTAATAAATTTATCTGGGCAACAAATTCAATTAATGATTAATTTGGGAGCATTACCTTAAAATCATAGGTTTTTCTACAAACAGAAAAGTTTTTCAAGTCTTTTTTTGAACAATGATGTTTTATGAAAGCAAAAGAACCAATAAGGCTAAAGAATAGTAGGGTCATACGACTTATGCTATGGATGATGAATCCAAAATGCTAAATAATAAAGCTTTTATTTCATCAGATTCTTGATGCTAGAATAAAATTCATCTAATATTCAGAATAATTTTTAGGCAAATTTTGGAAACAAATATGACTGTGAATATCAAATGAAAAAGAAAATTATTAAGCATAGAATTAAAAATTTCTAAATGTTTATATTTGCAAAAGCAAAACTGATTTGAAGTCATTTGTTACCATATTAAATTCATTTGTACTTCACTTACTTCTCCAATAGAATCTTGTGAATCCTGATTTACAAGGGGTTCGACCTCCCCATCAGTGCTCTCTTCTGCCATAACTTCCTCCTAAATTATCATGCATATAAAATGAAAAACAGTGTTTTGCCTACATTAACCCTTTAAGTATTTGGTGAAGATGAAATGGTTAAGTCTTAAAATACAATCCATGTTTAAATGTAATAAAAAATATTCACACATGTAAAAAAGATTTTAGTAAAGTCATTAGTATTAATGTCATTAGTTATCCAGAGAAAACATGTAACATTATGGAGACTATAGACTTATAAGACCCGAAGAGGAAGAGTTTATCTCTTTGTAGTCTTGACTCTAGATTCCTAACCTTTTTTGTGTAAAGGGTCCCTTTTCAAAGTTTGTTGAAGCCTGTGGACACTTTCATAATGTTTTTAAATGTATAAAATGAAAAAATAAATCATAAATATATAAAGGAAACTAATTATATGAAAATAGTTATTAAAAAAAATCACAGCTCCTCCTCCTTTTTTCTTTCCTGATCCCAAACTATCTATGGATTCTTTAGGGTTTGGATATACATGTTGCATATTTATTATATAAATCCACATTCTTTTGTTCACAACTAGTTTTTAAAAGGGGTACCAAGTAAACAGTATTATCATTTTTCTTTGGTGTATACAAATCAAAGTTTATTGTTATTATGTTTGAAGGCACACAGAAAAGTCATTGGAACAATCTTAGAGTTTTGAGTACGTAGGGCTAAAAAGTCATTTCATTATATTTACAAGGCAGTTCATTATTACAAGAAAAATAAAGACCCCAATTCATTTTACTATTCTACACTACACTGCACATTTAATTGATATATATTAGTTCTCTCCTACTTAAAATTAATATGTTTTACAATTATTGAATTATTAATTCAGGGGATATTTTTGTGCTGATATTTTCCTTATGATTTACTGCTTCTACATCCATAACAAGTCAAAATTAAACTGTCAATGTATTCACTCATAGTAGGTAAAAATATCAGCAAATATTAGAACTTATTATTGTTACATACCTCAGGTCCTACAGGAGGTATGCATTTCAATTTCTTTGGGAGAGGCATGTCTATTGTTTCATCAGAGACTTGTTCTGATTGCTCTATGGTGTTATCATCTTCCTCTTCACGTGCACGTTTGGGCAAAGATGAACTTGGAGTAGCTGAAACTTTGAAACCAAATCATTATTTAAAAAATTATAACACTATAAACAGTACTTAAAAAAGAAAACATAAGAAATTTCTCTTCTCCCTAAATGACTTTTGTTTCTTGATCAAAACACCCAGCATTCACAGCACTAAACACCTCATACTCCCAGGAAACCTTGTCACCAGCTTGCCAGATTCACCAGCTTTGGTATTTTCATCTCATCAATATCCCTCATCATCTCCTTCCAGTTTGTTCTCTTGGACTCCAACCTGGCCTCCCTGCCCCCATCTCCTTTCTGAGTTGTCTTCTCCCCACTACAGTCTAAGTTTCTTTGTCTTTTTAGTTATTCATATTTGTAGTATTTAGTATAGTGCTTGCCACATAAAAGATGGCTTACTAAATGTTTAAGAGTCAATCAGATATTAATCACACATGTGATTTACTAGTCTTAGTTTAATTTCTATTTCTGGAATTTGTGATTTATAAAGTGTTATGGAATTATTTTTTTTTTTACAAATAGGTGAGAGCTTACTTTGAATTGTGAAACTTCCATGGATTACATTTCTAGTACATATATTTGAAAAGAATTGGTCCTTTGGACTGGTCATGAATTTTTTTAAAATAGCATTTAGTTTTTACAATTAAGGCAGCTAGGTAGCAGGGGATAATGATGAATTTGGAGTCAGGCAGATTACAAGTGATTTAAAACCTATGAAATACTCTCTTTCACATCTGCATAAAAACCCTGTACACAAACTTTTAGGAATACATTCTAATAAGCCTCAAAAATAGGAAGTGCCTAATTAATATTTAATGCTATAAGATTATAGCTCAATTTTCCCAAATAGTAAATAAAAATTTCTGTGACAAAGGAGATTTTTATTCAGATGTGAATGGGTGAAATCCAAAAATTCACTAAGAACATCAAAATGTTAATATTCTAGGGAAATCATCTTTATCATCACAGCAGGGGATTAAATAATTCCTGTTACATTACTAAGTGCAAATTTTACTTAGAAAATTAAATTTACCTGTACCAAAAACTGCTGTTGAAGTGGAAGGTCTTTCAATTGGCGAACTTTGTACAACTTCAACAATATTGGGGGATAATTCTTGGCTAGCAGGCTCAATTTGAGGATGACTTTGTTGAGTTGGCTGCACAAAGGCTGTAGCCTGTGTTTGTTGCTGAACAGTTAAAATGGGCTGAGGGATAGAAGGTTGGACATTGGGACTGGTAGAACGAACGGATCCACTTGTGCTTCCGAAAACTGGAACATGATCCACAGGTCCTTCTGATTGCATAGCTGAAAAAGAAAGGATTAAAGTTAAGAAAAAAAAAAAGAGGCAAATAACTTTTACTATTCGGTCCTTTCCAAATATTGATTTTAAATATTTTAGGAGAGCACAGCCAATAAGATGCCAACAGTAAGAACTGTATCTTTCAGATATTTTACATAGTGTGTCAGCACTACGTTATATGTAGTTAAATGCTTCTTTATTAGTAATAAACCTAAACTTCATTAAGTTGAAATTTAATATAATACAATAGCAACACAATTGACTTGTATAGTCCTTTACAATAAAATGTTTCCATAAAATAACCCTGCAAGATATATATCCTCATTCTCATTTTAAAGAAATTCTGATATACTAAGAGTTGTTTGAGCCTAGGCCTCAAATTCATGTCCAAGTATACTTCTTTATTTTAACATGCTACTTCAAATAAGCAAGTATAAAAATTGAAAATAATCTGTTTGAGATGTTAGAAGTATAAAAATAACACAGCACACCGACTTGCTACAATGCATTAAATATTTTTTCCATTTCCTCTCCAAAACTTGTAAGAATTTAGTTTGCTTTACTTAAAAAACAAAACCAACCTCTTTTTCCAATTACTGTATTTTAGGTCCAGTGAGAAATTGTTCCCTCTAATGATGTCACCATTATCCAGGTAAGCCTCTTAGTAGAGGTAATTAAGAAAACATACTGACCAATTTACCTGTTTGTCTACTAACCTTCTTGAGATTCCACTTGTGTTGTGGGCATTACTGTTGCTGTTGGAGTAGTGGTTGGATTTGTAACTGTTGCAGGTGTAACCATTGGTCGGATACTAGCTCTAGGTGTGGACTTATTCCCAGCTATGGCAGCAGCTGTCACTTTGCTTGGAGTAGACACAACAGGAGTTGGCTTGATATTGGCTGTTGGTGGATCCGATGTACTAGCACTAAAGATAACAGACATTTTAAAAACCAGTTTCTGACAAATTAATTAAAAAATCTGAAGATTTTCTATTTTACACATATCACACCAAGGAATATGAAGCATGATTTTAATGGCATTTAAAAAAATATCAGTATTAATCAGATTTTTTCTGGAGCGAAAAATAATTAGTTCTCATTAAGATACATAAAATCAGACATTTTAAAAAAGAACTTCCTTCAATGCCAATTGGTTTTTAATCCTCAATGTTAGGATTATCCTTTTTTAAGGGACAAAATCTTAGGGAAAAAATTCATAGAGTTCTATTTAGCAAATTTTTCATATGATAAGAGGAAAAAAAGGAATAATAATTATAGTCAATGTGAAATGGGTAGAAAGGGAAAATTTTTGTTCAGGTGTTCAGATTAGAGCTACAAAAAGCAGAAGAGGTAAGAAATTTCAAATTCCTTCCCCTGGCTCAGGAGACTTGAAATGGGAATTTAGAAAAAAATAAACAGGAGGATTTAAACTCATTTAAGAATTTTTAAAAAATAAAGTTTAGCTTTGTTTCTTTAACTCTAAAAGGGTTAAATGAAAAGGATACAGGCAAGGTAGGTGGCCCAGCAGATAACCTAAGTTCCTGGGCAAGTCACTTAACTCCAATTTGTCCCCCAGACTCAGGGGACACAAATTAAGAATTTCTGTTTACTATTCATAAAATCTCTTCCCCCAAACTCAAATAATTAAACAAACAAAAAAAATCAGCTAATTTCCCTGTTTCAGAATTTTGAACAAATATTTGTAATATGAGACAACCCAACATGGGTTCAGTTGCTTTTTGCTTGCTGGTGTGTTATCCATATCAGAGCTCTCCCATTTTCCTCACTGTTGATACTGTCACCTATTTTTTTTCTAGCAAAGATGAATAGCAGCCCATCTTTGTTGTAGAAAGGACAAGAAGTACAAGCTATTAGAAGAGTTGGTAGAGAAACCATAATGCCCAGGAGAGTCTCTTCTTAATGTAATAAGACTACAAATAAACAATGAAAAAGCAAAAACTTGGAACACAACAGGCAAGCCATTCAAAATATGTGTCAGGAAAAAAATATCACTATTTTTTAAAAGGGGGGGGACACAAATTTCTTGATTTCCTAGCATTAGATAAGTATACTATATTATGAAAACTTTTACAAAATAGAAAAATTAACTCACATTCCTCTTTCACCTGAAGCAGGAGTTGTTTTGAGTGTGATCTGTCTTTGTTGCTCAGGGACCTATTAAAATGCAAGTTTGCATAGATGAGAATAGTCCCTCTACATTACCAAAACCAAACCAAAACAAACCCTAGCATTAGTAACCAAATCTTAAAAAACTATTACTGGTAATTTTTAAGAACAGTTACATACAAATTGTTCAAAGTCATTCATTAAAAGAATGAAAATATATAAGAGAGGAAAATAATGAAGACTTTCAATAAAATAAAAAAATCTCACATCATTTATTCAACAAATGTTTGTTAAAGGACTGTACTAGAATACAAATTTCTCATGGAATAATCTGCTATACAGGAGGATACAAAATACATACAGAGAAATATAACAAATAATAGTTCATAGTGAGACAGCACTTTATTGTTTACATATTATCCTAACAAAAAGCCTGCAAAAGTATTATTAACACTATTTTTAAAGATGGAGAAATTTAGTCTCAGATTTGTCCATGGTGAAAGATAGCTAACAACTGAAATCTAGGTCTTATGACTGAATATAGTTCCTTTCCCACTGACCCCAAAAAGAGGAATAAAGAGTGCTATAAGATTAAACATGGATACAATTTAAAAAGAAAAAAAAAAGGGACAGTTGGTGCAGTGGATAGAGCACACTGGCCCTGGAATCAGGAGGACCTGAATTCAAATTTGAACACAGACACTTAATAATTATCTAGTTGTATAACCCTGGGCAAGTCACTTAATTCCACTGATATATATATATATATATATAAATAAATTTAAAAAAAGAAAAAATTAACTATGGAGAAATTAATCAAATTATCACTACCTTGCTAGTGGCTTCGGGAGGCTCATCTCTTTGCTCAAGATGTCTTTCTTGTTGTTCCCTCAGTTCCCGTTCCAAGCGGCTAATTCGACCTTCATACTGTGATTTAAGGGCAGTCATGCGCACATCCAACTCATCCTTCTGTTGATCTAACGCACCATTTCTTTGTTTAAGCTCTTCATTTTCTTTAGTGAGTTGATCTTTGACACCTGAACAAATAACACCATGTTATAACTTTTGTACAGAGTAGAAAGGAAGAACATTAAAATGATTAATAGAATTCAATTCCTTCAATATTCAACTTGTCTCAACTTCTGTAGGTTTTTTGTATACTTTTCCCAAGTTACTCCTTACATTTAGGAGTCTTTTTTCTAAATGAATAGCTGACCCATGTCTCTTCTATTATTTATCTCATAGAGATTTAATATTATTCTACATTTGTATGAATTAAATAGACAATTACACATTAAGATGCTTGTTTTCAATTCTAAAATTTAAAATACAAACATAAAAAGGACCTGTCTCGGAAACTCAAGTTGGGAGAATGAAGACTGTAATATATTTTGTAGGTTAAACTGAATGACTTATCCAGGCTCACAAAGCTAGAATGTGAACGACTCTAGATTTGTACTAAAATATTCGCGAATCTAAGCCCAGCACTCTATTTACCATCATGTTGCCTTTTTAACTCACACAAACCCAAGGAGAAAAATATAGAAGTAACAAGGAAGAGTTGTATCAGGAAGTTTAGTGGTACAGTGGATTAAGTAGTGAGCCTGGAATCAAAAACACCTGGGTTTTTGTGAGACTGAGCAAATCATAACTTGTCTGTATTCATTCTTTATTTACAAAATGGGAATACTAAAAGCACCTACCTTACCTAGGTTGTTGTGAGGATGAAATGAGAAAATATTTGTTAACCATAAAGTGCTTATTACTATTAGACAAAAATTGCAATCTTGTTCATAAGCTAAAAAACTTAGTTTCCAACAAAGTCATTTATCTCTTCTGACCTATTGCATTTGATGAACTATCTCTCACTATTCTTGTAGAAAAGATGAACAAATGTGGGGTACAATTGGGGCACAATTAGATGAACTCATCACAGTGGAAAGAGCACAAGCTCTGGAGTTAGAAAGCCGTGGCACAAATTCTCTTCTATTGCCTCTTGGCTAAGTCATTTTCACTATATGGAGCAGTATTTGCTCTTTTATAAATTGACAAGACTTGCCCTCAATGACCTGAGGGCTCTTCTAGTTCTATTTTTTTTTACCATTAGCATTAAGATTCAAAGAAATGTTATCAATGGTTTAATGTCCACTGACAAAAGGTCTCCAGGAAAGTATCCTGGATTTTTAAGATTTTTATTATATTAAGATTCTTATCAGACACACACACACACACACACACACACACACACACACACACATTTATTATTTTAAGATTTTTATCAAGGATCTAGATAAAGGCAGAAAAAATATGAACATGAAATCTGTAATGACACAGCTGGGAGGAAGTTAACATACTGAATGACAGGGTCATGACCCAAAAAGCACTGGGCAGAATCTAATTAATATATAATTCAAGAGGGATAAATGGGCATTCTTATAATTGGGTTAAAAAAACCCAACTTCACAAGTACAAATGAGGAAGGCAAGTCTGGTTCAATTGCAATTTTTCAGAAAAAATTCTGGAGATTTTAGTGGATTAATGCTAAGTCAATCAGGGTGACATAGCAGGCAAAAAAAAAGTTAATTTGATCTTTGGCTGTATTAAGAGAGCAATCTTTTAGGCAGAAGAAAACTGTTAAGCTGAACAGCACCAAAGGATAGTATCAGAAGATTAAAGGGCAATGAGTCCATGTCTAAAGATCAATCTATAAAACTGGTGTCACTCAGTCAGTAATAAATTATTGCTAGGCAACCTAATATTAGCTGTGGTAGACAGAAATTGTATAGCAGCAGCAGCAGCAGCAGCAGAGGCTGATCAATGTCAAATGCATGGGAAAAATATTTTGTAAATAGAAAAGTTAAGATTTAAATTTAAAATCTTATCTTCTCAATATTAACTTGAGAAGTGATGAATCAGGCAACTAGTTTGCAACTGAAAAATCAATTTCTGAAAGTCTAAATTTTATTAATTATTACAACTTAACAATTAAAACAACATTTATTCAGCAAGTGCTGAATGAAGCTGAATGAAGCACTATCAATTCTATATACATGACATTCTAATTAAGTTTTTATCAAGTAGGGATAGTTAAAAAAACCCTCTATTTTAAACTTCTTCATCTTTATCTCCAATTTAACTAAGCTTCAAACTGGCAAAATGTAGGTAGAACTTTATTGCAATTATTATAAATTTCAAATTTCAATAAATACAGACTAGATCTAAAACTGTATTGTAAAACAGCAGTCATCAAAACTGCCCAATACCAGAAACGGACCAGTGGATAGGGTAGATGCAAAAGAACAATGATAAATTTCAATTAATACAGGGATGGATGTCTTTACCAGCTAAGTGTGCCAACTTTGCTTTGGCTGCAACAAGAGCCTTTCTTGTTTTATCTTCTTTCTCAGTCATATGTTGCCGTAACTGCTCCTCCTGTGTAGTTCTGTCTTGAAGATCCTGATGAAGACGTGAGAGTTCAGACTGAAGCTGTGCTATCTGTTCCTGAAGATTTCTAGTTTCAGCCTCTTTTTCAGATACTGTCTAAAGGTGGAGGGAAGGAGGGAGAAGAAAAAAACAACTTTAGCTAGCAAGAAAAAAATGAAATGTTTTTAAATGGAATTACCAATCCTCATAGAGAATTACAAATGTCATAAGCAATACAAACCATAATTCCGTAATTCCTTAAAATAAACATCTCACTGCAGCAAGTTTATTTAATGATTTTATAACATATCACTACATTTTGAAAAATGGCCATGAAGGGGCAGCTAGGTGGGCAGTGGAGAGAGCACCCACCCTGGAATCAGGAGTGTCTGAGTTCAAATCTGGCCTCAGACACTTAATTACATAGCTGTGTGGCCTTGGGCAAGCCACTTAACCCTACTGCCTACCAAAAAAAAAAAAAAAGGCCAGGAAAAATTTCAAGGCTTATGATATTTCTATAAGGTTGTTAAATTACTGTCACCACTGAATACATAACCACATATTTCTTACACTATCAGAAAGAGTTGAGACTATAGCTCCAATCTCCTGCTCTCTCACACTCACCTTCTGAAGAGTGTCTATTTGATTCTCTAGAGATTTTGTTTTTATTTCAGCTTGATTCAGAGTTTCTTTGAGCTCTTGCACTTCATGGACAGATACTTGCTGTTCCAATAGTTCTCCAGAAGACTGAGAACTCTCCATTACCTAAGATTATGACATTGCTTATAATTAATTGCTTAATAATTAAAGGGAATACATGCCTACGCCTCCTGACTTTAGGGTTTAAAAACAGTCTCTAATGCAACTGAGATACAAATGAGATAAAAAAAAAAAAAAGTAGTAATAGGTATTTTTTAAATACTCGGATTCTGTTCTTGCTTCTTAAGGAAGCAGATATTAAACTAGATTACATTCCTTAATACACACACACACACACACACACACACACACACACACACACACACACACACGACTATCTACAAATACAACTATTATAAACTGAAATTTGTAATGATTTACAAGGAGGCAAGTTTAAAATAACAAATGCTTTCAAAACTCCTATTATGAGATAATATTTATAAAATTGCAGAGGATTAAACTGAGTGAAGATGCAGACATATGTGTGTGTGTGTGTATGTTTACGTATATAAAAACAACCAATTGAAACTTTACCTTATCATGTTGTGCCTTAAGCTCTTCATATTGAGTCTTGTATCTTCTTCCAATTTTCTTGACTTGAGTAATAGTTTTGACTTTTTCTTGTATGTCAGCCACTTTGGCTTCTAAATCCTTCTGGAGAGTTTCTTTTTCAGTTCTCATTTTATTTAATTCTTCTCTTAGATTCTGTATTAAATTTTGGCTAGTGGTCAAAGATGCATTTGACCTAAATGGAAAAAAAAGCAAAGCAAAACTCATACACATCTTTTTTGGGGAAAAAAATGAAAATCAAACCAGCATAAACAAGTTAATTAAAATGGTTCAATTTTCCTACTGCACAACTTTATTGACAGTTTAACAGTTTAAAAAGTATAATAATTTGTCTCTTTTAAAAGATCAAGGGATATTATTATTATTAAGTATCAGCAGTAAGCACTAAGTATTGCTTAGTTACAATTTAGGATAAAAGAGCATGAAATAGTAAAAGAAAACTTGAAGGCATAAAATTGTTTATAGCTCTTCACTGAAAATAATGAGGAAAGCCCTATGTCCTTTGCTTTTTCTGGTGTATTGTTAGTAGAGAGTTCCTAAAGAATGATGTATGCTGAAGTTTCCTTCAAATAGCAGGTTAAACATAAAATTTCCTTCCACTCTACCTTGCAATTTCAGCTTTAAGTCTTCCAGTTTCTTCAGTCAACTGCTGAATGCGTTTAGTATTTACTTCCTTCTCTGAAAGGAGTTTTCGACATTCTTCCAAATCTGGTTCTTTTTGTTGGCTTGCAAGATGCTGAAAAAAGAACAAATCTCATAGTCATTGTCATCTTGTAACAACCAAAGTCACTGTATCAAGTGCTTCTACATAATATAAGCACTATATCTATCCTTGGGGCTGGACAAAAATTCATTCCTGTGCTCAAGAAGCTATCATTCTACTGGGAGATATATGATGTATATATAAATATTAACAAAATATACAGAAGATAATTTTGGCAGAGGAAACAAACTAGTTTCTTAAGAAGTAGAGGTGAGGATGGAGATGGGAGACAAACTATGAAAACAGGAGAGGCAAAAGACAGAACATATCATATGTGAGGTTAGTTCAGCTAGACATTAAAAGTTGGTTGATGAATAGTAATTTCAAAAAGTCTGGAAAGATAAGGCAGGACTAGGTTTTGAAAAACTGTAAATGATACAGGGAGAAGTTTGTATCTTCTACTGGGAGGAGACATTTATAGAGGAAAAAAAAGTGCTACTGATAGTGACAGAGTTAATCTTATACAATCAAACTAGAATTAGGCACTATAGTTAGCATAAACCAGTTCCTATCCTCAAAGAACTTAACATTCTAATAGGAGAGAATACAGGTGCCTAAACTGGTTCAAAAAGGATACATCTGAACAAGTATTGGTGGAAGGGAACCATTGAGGCAAAGGTATTAGCAACTTGGGGGACTGAGAAAGGCTTCCTGTAGAAGAAAGCTAACGAAACATTTGATGAACAAGTCTCTGTGACCACTGTTCAGGTATTTTTTGAGGAAGGATTCCTAATATAAAAAGTTGGATTAGGTATCTCTAATTTAGCTTTTCATGTTGAAAAATTATTATAATCTGTTCTTATCGCAACTACTTGATTTTCTGAATTAAAATTCTAAACCCAATAGAAGGTGAAAATAAGCAGGCTCTATTAGGCAATATTGAAGTCATATTTCTTTCTTTTTTCTTTTTTTAGGCTTTTTGGCAAACAGGATTAAATTGCTTGCCCAAGGCCATACAGCTAGGTAATTATTAAGTGTCTGACACCGGATTTGAACCCAGGTACACCTGACTCCAGGGCCAGTGCTTTATCCACTATGCCACCTAGCCGCCCCAAAGTCATATTTCTATCAACAATCTGATTATGCCCCCATAACTCAGCCAAAACAGAATGGATTTAATATTACCACAACAATTTAAACTGGTTAAATATCACATTTCCCAGGAGCTATCTGTACAGGACAAAGAGGTCAAAAGTTTTAAGTTTAGTGTGGAAACACTTTTAAGAATTCAAGAAAACATTCCAACTCAATCTGTCTCAAAAATATCCTTCTCTATGAAATCAAACATTCTACAAATAGTAAAAAGTATGTTTCTGGGCATACAAACAGTAAATGAACAATCCAACAGTACATCCTCAACACATTATAAGAATCAGATGGAAGTCTCCAGAACATGGAGTTGACACCCTTATGGAGAATTTACAGGAATATATGACTTGTTAAGGCTCATGGGTACTGTAAGCTGTATTAGCAAAAGAACTATCCAAATCAATTAAACAGTAGATCTAGTTAAGCTATATGAGGGATTCCCCCCCCCAAAAACAGTATCTGGACCTGTGATTTCATCAGGCATAGGGGACTTTCAGGGTGTAGTTCTACTGCAAAGAATTGTTAATTCTATCTACAATAAAGTGAGTATCATCTTCAATAATGCAGATGGGCTATTTGTCTTTAACTTTTGATTCTTGAGAAGTGCCTGGATAACAGAAGATCAAGTGAATTACTCATGATTATATAGCCAGTGATGTGCCCAAGGTAGGACTTGAATGCAATTCTCCTTAACCTTAGTAAGATATAAATCATTTCTACTCTCAAGGGCAAATGGAATCTAAGTAGATGACTAGGAGATATAAACACAAAGGTACAATACAAGGCAAAAAGTGAAAAGTAATAAGAAATTAATAGAATATAAAAAAGAAATTTGAGAAGAAACTGTTTTTGACAGATATTCTTAGGGAAAGTTTAATGCAAGAAGTGGCACATGAGAGGAGTCGTGAAAGAAGGGATTTTAAATGGTAGAGATAAGAGAAAGGTGGAATGAGGCAAGGAATTAGAGAAAAGGGAGCTGATTCTATGCACTTGATAGTTGGAAAGGGAAGAAGGTAGTACCTGAGTCAAGTCCTCAAGGAAGAAAGGAAGTTTAATAAGGAGAGAGGGACGTGAGGAATTCAGGAAGAGGGGAAGATATGAATAAAGGTCCAGAGGTGCATAAGGATAGATTAATAAAAAACAAAATGTGACAGAAGCATAAAATAGTATGAGATAAGGTGCATAAAAGGTAGGCTGGAGGATCTTGAATACTAATACAGAAACAGCTTATATTTTATTCAGTAGGACAGTTAAAAGGTTTTGAAAAGGGATGATATGATCAGAGCAATTTTTGTGAAAGTATACATAGGAAGTACTGTGAAGATGTATTATAGATGGGAAAGATTGGAAAAAGGAATACTTATTGAGAAGTTATTACAACAGTCTTGGTAAAAAGTGATGAGTACCTAAAGTAGGCTGGAAAGAGGGAAGGACATAAGGAATTAGAAAACTTATTTGACTGAGGGAAAGAGGAAGAGTCTCAATAACCCCCAAAGCACTGAGCTTGTTACTAGTCTCACCCTTATCACCCTTATGTGTGTAACCTTGGTCAAGTAAGGAACTCTTTTCTAAATCAGTAAAATGAAGGGGTTGGATTAGATGGTCTCTGGGATTGTTAACTTTGATAGAAAGCACTGTATAAATAAAGAAAAAGGCAGTAGAATTGGAACTGAAGACTGGAATTTGAGCTACAGATCCTTCACTAAAAAAGATCTTGAATAAATTATAATTTCCTCTGTGCCTCCATTGTCTGACCTATAATCTGGGGACAACTGCCTGAACTACCTACTTGAGGGTATAGGGAATCAAAGGGCATAAAATATGGAAAATATGGAAAAATCATTAAATATGGGGTAGGAATGTCATTCTATTTAGTAATCTCAAAGGAATAGCCTCATACATCAGTCTTAATGTCTACTAATCTGCCCAGTCTATCAATCTGTCCAGTTAAGTGGGTAGGGGCTGTGGTTTATTTAGCCTTTTACTTTTGGTCACAGTGCCTTGAACTTAGGCACTTGCTAAATGTTTGTGGAATTAATATATTTCATGGAAAGTGTAAAAACCAAAGACAATTTAGGTACCTGGAGACATTAATAACATTTTGTTAAAAGCTGGAAGGAATAAGTACAGACCAAGTCAAAAGGGCTATCTGGCACAGATACAAATCTACACCATCATGAGTAATACCATTCTTGGCTTTCTCATGTACAAATGTGCAGCAGAAATACTTTTCATTATTGTTTCTCAAGCAATCTTACTCCATTACAGTGATCTTTTTTTTTTCCTGGGGGAAGGTGAAATGGAGAGTAGGAGGGGTAATTGAACAGTGATTTTAATAGTTCAATGAATTCCTTGTTCAAACATTTTCAATACTTGCAACTGCTTGGTAACTTAAAAACTTTAATCAATGGGGTCAAACTCAAATAGAAAAGGATCCCTGGATATCAACTTAGAAAACTACAAATTAATATAGTCTCAGTTATGTTATTTCCCAATTATACCTTCAGTTGTTTTCCCTGCACTCATGAGTCACTTAAATCTGCTGGCTGGAAATTTGGCCCCGTTTTTTCCCCCCTTTGTTTTTTTATTTTTCCTGCAAGGCAATGGGGTTAAGTGACTTGGCCAAGGTCACAACCACTAAATAACTATTAAGTATCTGAGGCTGGATTTGAACTCAGGTCCTACTGACACCAGGTGTATGCTCTATCCACTGGGCCACCTAGCTGCTCTAACTGCACCATCTAGTTGATCTGATCCCTTGACTCCTTTTCTTAGAGCTGCCTGGTGTAGAGAAATGATTCAACCAGTCACATAGCTGGAGTGTATCAAAGGTGAGTAGGTTCCTGATTTTTAAGACCAGCTTGCTATTCACTAGACCATGCTACTTCTTAAAAGTTAATTTTAATTTTCTAAATTATTTGCTGACCAATCTTGTGAATGGGGAACTGGCCCACCTGGTTACGTGCTTTCCAGCGTTTGATATCTTCTTCTAGCAACTTCTTCTCTGCTTGCAGCATACCATTTTTCTCACTCAGTTCGGCATTAGATTCTTGTAATGGTAAGATATCTAACTCCAGTTTCCTGACCTGGAAAATAAAACATCCTATTAGTACTACTTTGGCTGACATAAATGAAAATAACATTTAGAAAAACTTTTAAAATTACATGCTCCTTCTGCTTCCTTAATGCCCAAAAATTTTTGTAACAAACCTTTGCTTGCATCTGCTGAAGTTCTTGTTCCAATCTTTCTTTTTCTTCTCTCAGCATCTTATTGGTTTCTATAACTACATTCATTGTTTCAGTTTTTTTCATCAGTTCTTCATGCTGAGCCATTGTTTTTGCAGTTACCTAAGGGTTAAAAAAACCAAAACAACAGAAAAACCACAAGATTATAGGCATCTTTTTGCTTGAGGGGAGAAAGTTTGCTTGAGGGGACAGGGAAGAGTTGGGGAGTACATTGGTAGGTATATCATTTATTTCTAATAAGATCCAAAATGTCCAAGAAAGCAATATTATAACTGAATTAGTATTCTAGTAGAAAGGTGTTAACTTTTTGAAAAGTCTTTCCACAACATATGATTTATATTTCTAATTATGTATACATTCACCTAAGTTTGTGACCAGGCTCAAGAATGGCAATAAGTACAAAACAAATGGTAAGATTTCTTTTAAAGTCTAAAATTAAAGAATTCATGTGAATATGATTCAAAAACAGACTAATTTTTAAGGTAAAATGCTAGTTCTAGTAAAAGATTTAGGATGATGGGGTTATATGGTAGAACTTGTTTGTTTTCCAATTAGCAATTTTAGCAAAGTTGCAGGATATAAAATAAACCCTCATAAATCCTCAACTTTTCTATATATGACTAGCAAAATACAGCAGGAAGAGCTAGAAAGAAATCTCATTCAAAGTAACCCCAGACAATATAAAATACCTGAGAGTCTATTTGCCAAGGCAGACTCAGAAACTTTTTGAAAACAATTATAAAACACTTCGCATACAAATTAAAACAGATTTAAATAACTGGGCAAATATCAACTGCTCATGGATAGGTAGACAGCAACATGGGGGGTGATGATTAACCTTGACGGACATTCTTGTTTCATCAGTGCAATAATCAGGGACAATTTGAGGCTGTCTACAATGGAGAATACCATCTGTATCCAGATAAAGAACTGTGGAGTTTGAACAATTTTCAAGGACTATTCCCTTTAATTTAGGGGGAAAAAACCCTATCTTATTGTCTGATCTTGTCATCTTGTATAGTTTATGTTTCTTCTTTAAGGATAAGATTTCTCTCTCATCACACTTAATTTGGATCAATGTACAACATGGAAACAACGTAAAGACTGACAAATTGCTTTCCGTGGCGGGGGGGGGGGGGGGGGGGGGAAGAGTGAGATTGGAGGAAAAATTGTAAAACTCAAAACACCAAAATTTCTGAAGGCATATACCTGGACTTTTTCCCTCTCAGCATTCAGACTATCCTGTAGCTCCTGAAGCTCTCTTTCCAGGAGCTCTACCCGTTGTCTATAACGCAAGCTTTCTACCTGGGCTACTTCAAACCTGGTTTCTGCAATTTCTTTTTCTCGCCGTATAAACCTGCAGCAAGAAAACATTTAAGATATTTATAAAATGTTCACCTTCATGGATCTTATCTAAAACTAACATAGTCTAATCTTCCAGTGCTGACTACCCTGTTTTGAATCTTTAAGGACAAGATAAAAATAAACACAGAATTTAATAACTACTCAGAAAGTGATCAAAAATGTTTAAAATATACCAAGGCATTTAACTTTTTCTTTAAACAAAGATTCATGGATAAAGCATGAACCCTCTATAATATAGCTTCAACATTCAAATGAATAAAAATGAAGAAATTCTACTTTACTCTGAAGGAGTATATATGGACAGGTCTGTTATTTCCCTGGTGAAAGGAACGCCTTTATCAACACAGGTCAGCACTTTCTCTGTTACTCAGATAACTGCCTCCAGTGCTGGAAGGTGATATGAGCTATAAAGTCAGTATGTGTCAGAAGGACTACAAGCTAGGGCGACTTGGTTCTGAGGGTAGGTCTTTATCCTCTAGACAATGTTCTCTTTTGAATGTGAATAAACACCAAAAATATCATGTTAGGCTAAGAATCCTTAAATTCCTACTTCGGGTAAGAACTTAAAAATAGAAGAAGTCCAAAAATTCTGACAAAAATGGGTGTTTTTGCTCATAAACAATTTAAGAGAAAACAAATCTTAGGGTAAGAGTAGATGAGATTCCTTCCTTTCCTTCCATTTCCTTTATTTTACTAAAAATGCATTGGAGAGAAAGAGCTAAGAAAATTTAACCCCTGAAAAATGGTCTTATTCCAAGGCTCAGAAGAAAATTATTTTGAATGGTATTTCATTTACCTGAGAATTTCTAAGACTTGTTCTTGAGACTTGCCTTCTTCATTTAGAGATATGTTTAATGAACTCTGCACACCTTCCTTAATAGAGGTCACAACCTTGTCACTTAAGTTTTCAATCTGATCATGAAGTAATCTATTTTGTTTCTCTAAATCTTCACAGCGAGAGACAGACTTGGCAGCTTCATCCTTTAAATCAAAAATGTGTTATCATTTTTTATAAAGTCTTAGCAACAACGGTCATTTTAAAAAGTTTTAAAAAATTATTCAACATTTTCCTGTCTACAACCAAATGTACCTTTAGTACTCTCTCTCTTTCCTCCCAAGAGGCTTTACTCTCCAACAATTGTGATTCTGCTTTCTGGGCTGTTTCCTCTAACTGCTGACGCACTAATAAGATTTTAGAAACTTGATCTTTGGCAGCCTGCAAAGCTTCAACATCAGCAGCATGTATTATCAGTTCTCGTTCATACTTATTCTGAGCTTCCACTGCTATTTTAGCCTGTAAATAAATTTAAAAAAAAATTAACATCTATAAGGCCATTCTGAGTTCCTTAGAAAGAGAACATGTTGATGAGACTATTGAATATTTTTATGGTTTCCTACTTTTGAAGTGTCTTTTTAAATATAAATTCTGAAGTGAATTCTATCAAACATTTAAAGAACAATTAATTCCAATGCCATATATAATCTATTTGGAAAAACAGGTGAAGGAATCCTACCAAATTCCTTTTACAATATGGTACTGATGCCTAAATCAGAGGAAAAGAGAAAAAAATTATAGAACAATTTCCCTAGTAAATATTGATATAAAATTTTAAAATGAAATACTAGAATGGAGATCATACAAGATATCACAAGGATCATACACTAGTTATAGGTGGGATTTATTACCAAAAAATGCAAGGCTAATTCAATATTAGAAAAACTATCAGTAAGACTGACCATATCAATAAAAAAACCCCAACAAAAATCAAATGATTATCTCATGCAAGTAATGAAAACCCTGAGAGAAAAAGTTTCTGGGACATTAATAATTCATTTCCTCCCTGAATTACTAGTTAAGGCAATTTTTAGCATTCATTTTTATAAGAATTGAGTTTAAAATTTTTCTCCCTCCCTCTTCCAAAAATGGAAGCCATTTTGACACAGTTTATAGTGATAATCTGTATACAACAGTTTCCTGGTTCTGCTCATTTAACTTTGTATCAATTTGAACTAATTTTTCCAGGTTTTTCTGAAATCTGTCTATCATTCCTGACTGCATAATATATTCCATTACATTCATATACCACAGCCTGTATAGCCATTTCCTGGACATTCCTTCAATTTCTAATATTTTGCCACCACAAAAAGGGCTACTATAAATATTTTTGCACTTATAAGTGTTTTCTCTTTTTTTATGATTTCTTTGGGACAAAAGGGTATATGCAGTGTTTGGCTGGAACATAGTCCCAAATTGCTCTCACAATGGGGGTTCAGTTCACAGCTCCACCAACAGTGAATTAGTGTCCAAGTCCCACATCTTCTCCAACATTTATTATTTCCTTTTTTTGGTCATTTTTGACCAATATGATAGGTGTGGGATGGTAACTCAGAGTTGTTTTAATTTGTATTTCTCTAATCAAAAGCACTTCTTTTTTTATGCAACTGGGGAGTGACATATTCTTATACATTTTTCTCAGTTCTCTATATATTTCAAAAATGGGTCTTTATCAGAGACATTTTCTATAAAAATTGTTTTCCAGTTTTCCATTTTCCTTTTAATCTTAGTTGCCTTGGTTTTGTTTCTACAAAAGCCTTTTAATTTAATATAATCAAAATGATCTACTCACTATTTCATAATGTTTTTTATTGTGTCTGATCATGAATTTTCCCCTTCTTCATAGATCTGACTATTCCTTGCTCTTCTCTTTTGATTAGACTTTTCAAGTTCTGAGAGGGGGACAATTGAGGTCTCACTAGTATTAGTTCTGTTTTGTTTCTTCCTATAACTCACTTCTCTCTTAAGAATTTCTTAAGATGGTGGAGGAAAGACAAGAACTCACCATGAGCTCTCTCCCAAACCACTCCAAATAAGGTTAAAAAATGACTAAACAAATTCACAAAAAGACAGAGTAAAACAATCTTCCAGCCCAAGACAACTGTGGCATCAGGGTGAGAGAGGAGTGCAACACAGTACTCCTTGCACCAGCCTCAGCAATCCAGGAATAAATAGAAAGGCAAATTGGGTCAGTGGTAGCAGTAGCAGTTTCCAGACCTTTCAGCCCAGAGACTGTCAAAGACAACTTGGAAGATCAGTAGGAAAAGTCTGTCACTTCCAGGATAAGTGAGAGTGAAGCACAGTCCAACACAGGTCTTAGCAGCACAAACTGCCAGCCCTAGAGAACCAAGAGCAGTCTTTGAAAGTCACCCAATCAGTGGCAGTGGAAGCTACTTCCAGAGCTCCCTCAGACCATAGATGGTAAGGGAGTCAGAAGGTGTTTCAGAGAAAGGGGTCTTTTTGCCATCTCTGAGACAGGACACTACTGATTTGCTCATATTCAGATCTGGGTCACAGCTCTGGTTGTTGTACCAGGAAAAAAAGAGGAATAGTAGCACAACAGAGTTAGCTACCCCAGGGGAACAAGGACACTTCTCATAATTTCAGGGCAGAAAGAAGTGCATGCAATCACCCACAGACCAGGGCACAGGTTAGGAGAGTATTAAAATCTCTTAGATCCTACCACCTTGGAAGAACTGAAAACTTGCAGGTACCTAGAAATATCTTTGAAAACAACTGCAAAAACACCCCAAAGCTTGGAACAATGTGCCCTCCATCTTGAAAACAGAGCCCTACCTTAACAGAGAGTCAAAAATTGTCACAGGCTGGGGAAATCAACAAACAGAATTTAAAAAAATATGACCATAGAAAGTTACTTTGATGATAAGGAAGATCAAAACACACACTCAGAAGATAATAAAATCAAAGCTCCAAAATCCAAAACCTCCAAGAAAATTATGAGTTGGGTTCAGGCCATGAAAGAACTCTAAAGAATTTTGGAAATCAAACTTGGGGTAAACTGGGAAGGGAAATGAAAAGTTGTGCAAGAAAATCATGAAAAACCAGTCAAAAGCCTGTTAAAGAGTCACAAAATTACAAAAATAAATTTAAAAAACTTTTGCAGCATAAAGCAGTAGTTTTCAAATACAAAAGGGTTCACACAAAAAAATACTGAAGAAAATATATCACCTAAAAAACAGACTAGACCAAAAAGTAAAAGGGGCACAAAAGTTCACTGGAAAAAAAAGTCCTTAAAAATTAGAACTGACCGAATGGAAGCTGATGATTTATTATCCCGTTTCAAAATTTTAAAGATGTTAACAAATACAGAATTACTATTTAGAAGGTGACCAAAAACTTTTTAAATAGTACCAAGCCATTTTACTTTCTTTTGTATCAAATGAAGCATTAAAAAGGATATTTTTTAATAAATTTGACTCGGTTCTCTATATTTCAAAAATGAAGTTTTATTAGCAACTTGCTTCAATTATTTTTCCCATTATTATTGCTAACTATTTTCCTGCATCCTATTTCCTCTACCCATTTTACTCTCCAACCCTGTCCCTCTTCAAGTGTTCTGCTTCTGAAAACCTCGTCATACAATCTGCTCCCCCTTCTAACAACTCCTTTTCTCCTATTCCATCCCCTCCTACTTTTCTAACTCCCCCTTCTCTTCACCTTTCTCCTACTCCATTGCATTTTTAAACTCTTTTATGTGAAAAAACTCACCCATTCTACCTCCCCCTTTCCCTTTCTCCCAGTAAATTCTTACCCTTTAACCCCATCTTTTTAATTTATTATCCCTGCATACTCAACTCCCACCTGTACCCTTGTCTATATATGTTCCTTCTAACTGCCCTAATAAGAAAATTCATTATGAGTTATCAGTATCATCGTCCCATGCAAGAATATAAGCAGTTAAACAACATCATTGTCCCATGCAAGAATATAAGCAGTTAAACAACATTAAGTCCCTTATTATTTTCCTATTTACCTTTTTATGCTCCTCATGGGAAGACTTATAATATGAACTACTGATACAAAGTGATATGAGCAAACCAGGAGAACAACTGCTGCTGTCTGATATGTACTGAGGCCAGTGGGGGTATTTCTACATTTCTCTTGGGTTTCACTGAAGCACATGATGGTCTGGCTGATGGTGGCTGTCTGTCCAGGATGTGCCGAAACACATGGTGACTCTTGGAAATGGAGTCTGCTTCTTCCCCCTCTAATGCTGAAGCATGTGGAGGGTCCTGTTGTTGGCGTTTGCCTGCTCCACTGCAGAGGGGCTTAGAATCTCTCTCTCTCTCTGCTTTGCTGCTGTCTTCCTGGAATGCTTCCCATCCTGGAATTGGCTTCCCTTTTACTAAGACCATCTTTCCTGCCAATCTTCTAAGTTTTTTGGGCTAAAAGAATGTTTCACCCTGTCTTTTTGCTGGTTCTGCTATTCTAGAATTTATTTGGGGACATGATTTTATGGTTGTTTAGAGGTGAAAATGTGAGAGTTATAGTGATTTACTGCTTATTCTACCATCTTGGCTCCAGAAAGTCCAAATAATCAATTTATTAATTAGACTAGCAGGCAATCAATCAATTGATGTTAGGTGTTTGCTCTCAGTAAACAAATTTTCAAAGTAACTAGTTTTAAAACCATACTTACTTGTTCTTGACAATCACGTCTGGCTTGCTGTTCATTACTCAAAGCTGTGCTTGCCCTCTGAAGAGCTTCTTGAACTTCATTTTGAACACTAGAGAGAGTTTTCTTTAATTCAGATAGCTATAGCAGAAAAGAAAAAAATGCAAAATAATTGTATACTTGGTTTAAAATTTCAAAAATAAATTTAGAAAACTTTTGCAGCATAAAGCAGCAGTTTCAATTTCAAATACAAATGGGGCCATTAAACTAAACTAAGAATCCTTGCAAGGTTGATTACCGACTTAGAAAAAAATACACAGGGTATTATCATCTATGTTGAAATATATATTTTTTTAATTTTGTCAATTATTTCCCAATTACATTTTTCTGGTTTGAGCTCCACCAATGATCCACCAATGGAATACCTCTGGTGAAAGGTTAAGACAAGAGCACATGTATAACAGAATTTCACTTTGAAATTCAATTCACTTTGAAATAATCTCTCACACAGCTACAGGTAAGCAATTAAGTCTTGATAGCTATAAATAGGGGGTTAAAAAGAAAGGATCAGTTAAATCCAAGTATGAAAACTATAGAATAAAACAGCAAATTCAATGGAGGAAATCTTGAAAGCTACTAAAAAGAGAAGACACAATTTCTCAAAAAATAAATGAGATGAGGATAACTTACCTGCTGCTCCATACTTTCAAGGGCTCTGCGCTTTTCATCTTGAAGTTCTTGTTTTTCCTTCTCTGCTTCCATTAGTTTTTTTTCCAGTTGTGCCTGATATTCAGCTGAGTCTTTTAGACGAGCTTCAATATTCTTACGTACCTCTTCTGTCACCTTGCCAATAGACAACAGAAATTAAAAATTTTTTAAATAAGTTGTACAATTAATTTTTGATTGTACCAAGCTTGAAATCCCCGACATAAAATCAATATTACCATTGTGAAGATGAAAATGAAGGCTATCTTATTAGGGTTCCATAAAAAATTTTACTATCTCTATTCCTAAAATTGATAGTACCAAAAATACCTTCCCCCGATGACTCCTCCTCCAAATAACCCAAATAATCAGCCCCAGATCTCATGTCTCTATCCAAATCAATCCTATTTCTCCCATTACATCCACCTCTTCACCTTGTTAAATGAATCTGTCCCTTCTTCCTTTACAACTTATTTTGTATCTATTTTCTTTTTAATTTTCTAGGTAGAAAGTTCCCCCCCCATATAATGCAAATTCCTTGAAGGCAAGAATTGTTAAAGTGTTTCTGTCTGAGATTTCCCCAGTATATAGGACAGTGTGGCTCACAGTAGATGTTGAATAAATGCCTGAATTAAACTGAGCATCCATTTAGTTACAGAACATACAGGGATGTCTGAAATACATTAAGTGGTTCGTGAATTCAGGGTCACATAGTATATGACAGAGATGGACTTGAAAGACAAGTATTCAAATTACAAATTATAATTTGTCTAGCATGTGATCAAAATGGGAACATGTAGAACACTGACACGTATGTATACACATATATGCACACTGATTTGATACTGGTTTCTAAAATGGTTAATAGGAAGGAGTATTAATTGAAAAGATTCAATTGTGAAAAGTAACAATATTGAATGAAAAATCAAGTCAATTAAAAATTTATTAAACAGATGTTATTAAAATAAACCATTGCTATTAAGTACATATGCCAAGTTGTCAAAAGATTTTAGACTGTCACTATGCATCACATTATTTTGCTTACCTGTTTTTCCTTATTTAAGGATTCTTCTAAGCTAAGAACCATAGCTCGATACTGTTCCACATTACTAGAAGATGTCTTGAGTCTTTCCTTCAGGTCATTAATCTGCTCTTCAGCTTGTCTTAGTTGACTTGCAAGATCATCTATGTCCTCTTTAGTACTAGGCTGACCTAGTTTGAATATATAAACAAAAAATAAGCAGTTTGCTCCTTTTGGATATTTCAGAATACATCTAAATTCAAGATGTTTTAAATGTCAGGTATGGTCATAGTTGTTAGGTACTGAAAACTAGCGAGAACCAGCACCCAACTGTAAGAGGCTTACATTCTTCCGGGAACAGTCTCTCTGTGAGATGGCTCAATCTATTCGCATGTTTGGGATACCTTTCACCTTTCCAAAAGACCACCTGAAGCCTTCTTTACTCAATCCCCTCCTCAAATACTTCGTTTTTAAACCCAGTATAACTCTAAGTAATATAGTTATTATAAGTATTTCTCTTTGGGTCTTATTCTCTTTGCTTCTCCCACAACTTCACTGTTAAGTTTCATGAAAGCTAGTCTGCAACACCTCTTCCAACACCAAGCAAAAAAAAAAATCCGTACTTAATAATTAATGTTTGAAGATATAAGTCCAAATATTATTACTTATGCTAAAAAAAAAAAATCCTTACCCAGAAGGAACCTCTCAAATCTGAATCTCTTAGTTGAGTTACTAACCTTTCATTTTAAAATCTCAACTACTGCTAAAAGAGAATTTAGGGATAATTCAAGCTAAACCCTTTATTTTGTTGATGTGGAAACTGGTCTAGGAGTCATTCTGACCAGAAGAATTGCTTTCTTTCTAAAAGGGATGTCACCTCAATGACTGATCTGTGTATATTCATACTGACTTATACATATCCATTTTCTTACCCTAAAAAAGAAATGTGGCAACCAGTGAACTTCTTTCAGGAAAGCAAAACTTCTTGAAATATTTATCTTTTACCTAGGATCTCAATAATACATGACATTCCAAAAGTCTTAAATGCAGTTTTAGGATTTAATAGCTTAAAACTGTACTGAGATTCTTGGGACATATTATAGAGAGGAATACCACTGTACTGGAAAAGTAATCAATTTAATTCCCTATAGCACTTTTTAATTTGACTGAGGTATTCTTAACTGTACCACATGGTGCTATGAAAGAGTTTGTTGTCAGAGGATCAAAATTCTAGTTCTGTTACTTATTACCTATGTAATGTGACCATGAGCAAATCTGGGTTTTAGTTTCCACAAAATTAAAACCAAGGCTGCTAAGAGTCCCTCTCGGCCTTTCAGAAATTAAGGACAATCCTGAGAGACCTGCTATGGACAATGCCATCCATATCCAGAGGAAAAAACTATGGAGTCTGAATGAGAGCAAAGCATTACTATGTTCACTTTTTAAACTTACATTTTCCTTTCTTTCTCTCATAACTGTTCAATAACATGGGAAGGGGGGAGGGAAGGGAGGGTGGTAGAAAAATACGAAACTCAAAAATTTGTAAATAAATAAATGTTGAAAGACTTATTATGTGTAATAGAAAAAAAATAGGATGAAATTTCAATAAAAAACAAATTAACAAAAACCCTGAGGTTGCTAGACCAGAGAACTTTGGACACTGTGCTGAATGCTTTCAACAGTTGGAAAACAAATGGAGCATATTATGATTACTTACTCAAACTATCTTACAGACTTATTTTCAACTTGCCAAAGAAGTTAAGGATCAAATGAGTCAAGAATAAACATTACCATTTAGTCCTGATTCAATACTAGGTTGAAAAGTATTCAATGATTAAAACTATCAACTCAATGCTCTATAAATTCTATTAAAGTAATTCTCTTATCTAAGATTGACTGGTTTGGGCAAGAAATGATACAGAAATAAGACTAAAAAATTAATAGTTTACCTTTCCCAGGGGCTCTTTGTGCTGATTGGGAAGCAAGCTGGGCTTCAACATTACTGAGTTGCTGCTTCAAAGTGGCAGTTTCCTTTTGAGCATTTTTTAATAGTTCTTTTGTACTAAGGTGACGGTTTATTTCAGTCTCTAGCTGTCTCTTTGTGTCTAAAAGATGAACCTGCAAAAGATGATATAAACACATTATTTACCACAATTTTAAATTTCAATGTTTCTAGCTTAAACTAGAGATTTAAACCAAGGTTTCCTTTGCGGACACTTATATGGCTGATAGAACACACTCAAAAGTACATATTTATAAGCATCTATGATGTCTGTCTTTCAATTTCAAAGAAGACCATGACATCAGAGAGGTGATGCCATGACAAGCTTAAGGAGTGCTGTGCTAAGTCACCAGCCTCACTATCTCCTTCAGAATCATCTGGATCCAGTGGCTGGATATACTTAAGAATGACTGGAGGATGGCCATGGATGTGAGGTAGTCAGGGTTAAGTGACCAGTTCAAGATCACAGAGTGTCAATTGTCTGAGGCCAGATTTAAATTCCTGTCCTCACTCCAAGGCCAATGCTCTAGCCACATAGCTCCAGCTATGTTAGATGATGGCAGTATAAAGATGAAACAAGAGACAGGTTTTGTTCTCAAGGAGTTTACAATCTAGTAGAAGGGAACATGATACAAGTTTACAGATGATGACCAAACAATTATAACAGTTGCAAAAAAGGAGATCTATACAAAACATTATGAAATATTTGAGTGAAGAATGATATTTTGGGGAAATAGATGAAGGCTTCATATAGACTGCTCACTCATCTGGTCCTTGAAGACAAGGATTTCAATAGGCAAAGGATGGGGGGATGATCATTCTAGAGCAAGGGAAAAGCATTTATAAAAGGAACTGGAGAAGAAAGAGCCCAGACCATGACAAGTTCGAACATGAGGGTGGGAGGTGCACATGCATCAGGTTAGATTGATTCACCTGTAGCCTGTAGCTGTAGGGGCTACTAAATACGTTGCCTGAATCCCCATGGGTCAGTAAACCATAACCATGATCTACTCAAATAACTCACGTCTTGATTTCTGGTAAGCGTGTGTCTCTGTTCAACTTCATTTTCTAATTTCTTCTTCAGCTGAGATACCTCACGTTCAAGCTTTTCTATCTGGTTATTAAGTCTCTGCTTAGTTTCTGTTTCAGATCTCTCCAGTATTCCCTTAAGAAAAAGAAATGTCACAAGGTTTTTAAAAAAGGAAGGCTGTGAGAAAGAGAAAGGCATCATGAAAGTAGCCCCTGTTCAAGGAACTTCAATTATTCTATTGGATGGAAACATTACATATACATATAAATAGAGAAAATAAATAAATGGGGGAGGAGGGGGATATGACAATAGCTGAAGAAGTCAGTTAGAACTGGGTTCTAAGGAGGGGAAGGCAACAAAGAGGAGAGGGAATCAAAAAGGTCCATCAAGACAAGCATCCTAAATTCCTGAGATTAGCACAAAAACAAAACCTGCTCATAGAAATATGTTTAAAAGTAACACCTAAGGGGTGGCTAGGTGGCACAGTGGATAAAGCACCGGCCTTGGAGTCAGGAGTACCTGGGTTCAAATCTGGTCTCAGACACTTAATAATTACCTAGCTGTGTGGCCTTGGGCAAGCCAATTAACCCCATCTGCCTTACAAAACAAAACAAAAAAAAAGTAACACCTACATTTACATGAACATGACTAATTACCAGATTACACATACACACTTCTTAAAGAGAAGTGCCATGTATATTAGAGGAAAATATCAAGAAAAATTCTTCACGATTTTGCAATTATGCCAAGAAGATAAATTTCATGTTCAGGAAGTTAAACAAGTAGTTTTGCTTTTCTTTCACAAGTTAGAGATGACAAATTTCTGAGCAGAATAATAAGATTCCTTTTAAGGTCTCAAATTTCATTTATGAAAACAAATCATATGAATGAAAAAGGTGATATTTTGCAAATATCCCTATAAAAGCAGTCCTAAATTTTTTTGTGACACAATCTGGTGAGGCTCACAGATTCCTCAGAATATTTTTTAAAGTACAGAATAAAATGCATTGGATTTTTTTTTTTTGCTTCGTTTTAGGTTTTTGCAAGGCAAATGGGGTTAAGTGGCTAGGTAATTATTAAGTGTCTTGAGACCAGATTTGAACCCAGGTACTCCTGACTCCAAGGCCGGTGCTTTGTCCACTGCGCCACCTAGCCACCCCAAATGCATAGGATTTTTAAACCAGTTTTGAGACAATTTTCATATTAAAATACAGATATCAAATATCAGATCCAAAATTCCCTATGAAAATATTATATATATATACATATATAAATGAAATATAGAAGTTGATGTATCTTTTATAAAGACACTGCAATTCTTCACCCTCTTAGTGGAATACCTGAATTGTTTGCAGGTTAGTTAGCAGTAAATTTTGTCCTCTTTGTTCAGCTAACAAAGATTCTCTCTGCTGAGAGAGGCGAACTTCTGACAATTTCAACATTTCCTTTTCCTTTTTCAAGTTTTCTGCTCTTACCTTAAAAGACAAAAAACATTAAGCTTTATGGGGGGAGAATTAAAAATACAGAATTCATATCTGGTATAAATAAAAATCTATAAACACTCCTTGAGGTAAGTATTCAGTTTTAATTTTTTCACGTCCATTCCACAATCTCTCTCACCCACCATAGCCTGTTGCCAAGATATGATCTTTCCAATATCTCTGGAATATGTTTCTTTCTCTCCTCTGACATGCCTCCTCTCTCGTGCCTCACACCTGGACTATTGTAGCTGCTGATGGGTTTGCCTGCCTCAAATCTCTCCCCATTCTTCATTCTCTCTTCAGCCACTAAAGTAATTTTCCTAAAGCATAGGTCTGATCACCCCAAACCAGCCTCCTCCCAAACCATACCCACTCAACTTCTTGCTTCCAAGATCAAATACAAATGGTATTTGGACTTCTAAGTTTTTCATGAAAAAACCCTCCTACTTTTTCCATCTCACCCCCCCCTCTCCCTCATACATAATCACATATATTCTTTAATTCAGGGACACTAATCTCCCAGCTGTTCCACAAACAAGATATTTGAGCTCTTGGCCCCAGGAATCTTTGCTGGCTGTATCTGTCTCTCTTTTCTCTGACTGACTACCCTGGTTTCCTTTAAACCCAAACCAAAACCTCATCTTCTATTAGAAGGCTCATCTATTCCTCTAATTCCAGTGCTTTTGTTCTTTTAATTTTTATTTATCCTGCCCATACCTTGCTTCATTATGTGCACATAATTCCCAGCAATTAGTACTATCTTGCACATGGTAAGTGCTTAATAAAAGTTTATTATTTGATTGCTATTCCTCCTATTCCCAGTCCTTATAACATCTCCTTTTAGGGGTGGAGCCAAGATGGTGGTGTGAAGGCAGGAATTCCCGAAATTCTTTCCCCCCAAAACTCCAAAAGCTGTCAAATTGTGACTCTAGCCAAAATTTAGAGAAGCAGAACCCACAGAAAGGCTGAGTGATATAATTTCCCAGTCCAAGACAACTTAGAAGTTCTGCAGGAAAGGTCTGTTTCACCAGGACTGGGAGTTGGAAAAAGCTGCAGCCGCAGCACAGTGAGGCTGGATGCCTGGGTCCATGGTAGAGGGGGCGGTTTCCAGACCTCCTGGTCTAGGGATCACCAGGAACAGCTTAAAGGGGTGGTGAGAGAACTGTGCTGCACTAGAGTGAGTGTGCAGCAAGTACTGGCCTCAGAGCAGCCCTGCAGTGAGAACTTGCAGCAGCAATCAGAGAAGCCAGCCTATAACTCCAGAGCGCAGCCCACAAATGGTAAGAGGGGGCAGGGGTGACTGCAGAGGTCTCTCTGCTCTCCCTCGGGCAGGACTCTGCTGTTTGCCCACACCCAAATCCAGGCTGCAGTTTGGGCTCCCATACCACCATAGCTGAGCAGGGACTTTCCTCAAAGTTCCGGGAGGGGTGGGGGTGGGTGGGTGGTGGTGGTGGTCTGTGGTCATCCACGTCTCAGAGCACAGGCAAGAGAGCAGTCAGAACCTCTCATAAAACCTTGGAGGAATTAAGGTCCCAGTGGGGTGTCTCAAAAACCCCCCCAAAGCTTTGAAAGTGTGGTAAATCAGTCATAGGCTGAGGAAATGAGCAAACAACAGAAAAAGAAGAATCTGACCACAAAAAATTACTTTGGTCCCATGAAAGATTCAGAAAATGACAAAATTGAAGCTTCTGTATCCAAAACCCCCAAGAGAAATAGAAAATGGGCTCAGGCTATGGTTGATCTCAAAAAAAGACTTTGAAAAGCAATTAAGGGAGGTAGAGGAAAAATTGGGAGGAGAAATGAGTGATGCAGATAAATCATTAAAAATCAAATCAGTAGCATGCTGAAAGAAATACGAAAATTAAATGTTAAAAACTAGTTTAAACCAAATGGAAAAAGCAACACAAAAAGGTAAATAAGAAGAATGCCTTAAAAAGCAGAAATGGCCAGATGGAAAAGGAGATAAAAGTTCTCTGAAGAAAATAACTCCTTCAAACGTAGAATGGAACTAAAGAAAGCAGAGTGCTTTGCAAGAAATCAGGAAGAAATAAAACTTCTAAAAAAATCAAAAACTAGAAGAAAATATGTGAAATATCTCATTGGAAAAACAACCGACTTTGAAAACAGATCCAGGAGAGATAATTTTAAAATTACTGGGCTACCTAAAAGTCACGACCAGGAAAAGAACCTAGACTTCATTTTTCAAGAAATAATACAGCACAACTGCCCTGAGATCCTAGAAGCAGAGAGTAAAATAGAAATTTGAGGGGATTCACCGATCTCTACTGAAAGAGATCCCCCCCCCCCAAAACTTCCAGGAATATTATAGCCAAACTCCAAAACTCCCAAGTCAAAGAGAAAATAATAAAAGTTGCCAAAAAACAAGCAATTCAACTACCTGGCTATACAGTCAGGATGACACTGGATGTGGTAGCATCTACATTAAGGGCTTGTAGGGGTTGGAATATGATATTCCAGAAAGCAAAAGATCTTGGTTTACAATGAGAATCAACTACCCAGCAAAACTGAACATCCTCTTTCAGGGGAAAAGACAGACTTTCAATGAAACAGGGGACTTTTAAACTTTCCTACTGATACAACCAGAGCTGAACAGAAAATGTGATCTTTCAAGTACAGGACTCAGGTGGACCATGAAAGGGGTGGATGAGAAGGATCTAACTGAGGAATTTTATGATGCTTAACTGTTTGTAGGCCTGTATGGGAAGAAGATACTGATAACTCATATGAACTTTTTCCACTTACAGACAGCAGTTAGAAGGAGCATATATAGATAAGGCCAGGAAGGAGCTGAATATAATGGCATAATACAGTTAAAAGATGGGTGTCAATGGGTGATAAAGAAAAGTACTGGGAGGAAGAGAAAGGGGAGAAAGAGAAAGGAGAGGAAGAAGGGACTAAGATATTTCACATAAGAGTCAAGAAAAAGCTTTTTCAACGGAGTGGAATGGGGGAAGGCAAAGGGGAATGAGTGAGCCTTCATTCTCATCAAAAAATAGCTCAGAGAGGAAATAACATACACACTTAATAGGGTCTAGAAATCTATCTTACCCTAGAGAAAAATGAGAAGAAAGGGATGCGATAGGGGGAATGGGGGGAATAGGTGATAGAAGAGAAGTTAGATCTTGGGAGAGGGTACTCAGATAAAACCCATTTTTGAAAAGGGACAGGGTGAAAAGAGACAGAATAGAATAAATGAGAGTGGGAAGATAAAGAGTAGAGGAAGTTACAGCTAGTAATAGCAACTGTGGGAAAAATATTGAAGCAACTTCTTTGATGGTCTTATGATAAAGAAGGCAACTCATCCCAGAGACAGAGCTATTGGAATATGAACACAAACTGAAGTATTTTTTCCTCTCTCACTATTCACATGAGGTTTCTTATCTTCTTGGGGAGGAGGGGGGGTTTATGTTTACTCTCATAACAAGATTATTGTAATAATATAAAGTAAATAAACCAAAAAAATCTTTTACACTATAATTTAGTTGAACCAAGTAAATACTATAAAAATAAATCCTAAAGTTAAATTAATAATTTTTTAATTGATCTAAAAAAGTAAAATCTATAATAGTCAGACAGTCATACTTTATGCCTGGATAATCAAAAATAACAACAGTTTATTCCTAATGGTTTGGCACTTATTGGAAGAACATTAGTAAATGTTAATTTTCAACTTAATTATCAGCTCAGCATACTGGACAAGGGAGCCTCCGTTAGGGCCAGAAAACCCTAGATTCAAGTCCACCCCCCTTGACATGTGCTGGCTATGTGACTGGATAAATCACCCAGTCCCTCAGTGCTCCAGGATATTCTCTTAAGGCTTTAAATTTCTGAGAAGACTCATTGAAGAGGGAGTTTCCTCATATGAAAGTTTGCTTATACCAGTAATTGTCCAATTTTTTATTCTGGAGTCTCCCTTTAAAAATTACTGAGAACTTCTTTTCCCCAAAGAGCTTTTGTTTATATGTGATATAACTATAATATTTACAGTACTAGAAACTGAAGTGTATTATGGACTACACTTTTAGAACAAGTACCCTCTACTTATATGAAAGCATAGACCTAATAATTAATCCCAGTCTCTTCTTCTAACTTTTATGGCCAAATGATAGAAAGTTTGCTTAATAAAGATTACTTGTTATCCATAAACCAATTTTAAGATTCAAAAATATCTAAGTTATATAAAGCAATTATGTTAAAAGTCTTCAAAAAAAAAATCAAGAGCACTTTTAAATAAAACCTACAAAAGGAAAATTAAGCTCACTTCTGCAACTGCCAACTTCTCATTTGATCCTCTCAAATCTTGAGTCATTGTGTTGATGATCTGTTCCTGTTTTTGAGTTGTCGCAGTGAGTTTCTGGTTTCTCTCATGTAAGGATGTAATTTCTCGACGATATCCCTCGACATTATCTTGTAGCATTTCATAGCTTGCATTATAAAAAATAAAAATACATTATAATTGCAGTAATAATCTACTCTAAAACAAAGAATAATGATTTCCTGAAATATCAACTTTTACCTAAACGTAAACAGTAGAAATAGAACTGCAGAAATATATGCCATATAGTTCAAAATTAGGATCATTTTTTCTCCCAAATTTGGCTTGAATAAAACCTGAATGTAACCTATAGCTACTATTATTATTTTACAATGCATGACTGTATATTTTTTTTCCTTTTTCCAAGAGGTCTGATCTTGGGTGAGAAATCGATATCTGGATCAAAAAAGTGATTCATGGCTTATCTCCTATCAGAATAACACAACAGATGTTCCATGTTAAATGATGAAACTGGAATATACATGCAATAAATTTCAAAAGAAAATGAAAAATAACACTTCACTGTACCAAACTCTTATACTATTCATTTTCAAAAATCAAATTCTTAATATTGGTAGTTTAAAAAATCAAACAACCCTACAAAAAGTTAGTGAACTTATCCTAGATTCTAATGAAATAAAAAAACAATTTTTATATTTTGCTAATTTCTGAATAAAAAAAGCAAATGAAAAATGACTTTTTCAACCCAAACAAAAACTCATTTACCGTTTGGAAGCAAAATCTAATTGAGTGGAAATCTTGGTATTTTGTGACCGTAAATCTGTAACTTGCTCCTGAAGTTTCTCAACTTGTTCGTTTTGGATTTTATCATTTTCTGTCTTTTCTTTTTTGTAATTTTCAAAGATTTCCTGCAACTAAACATTAAGAATAATTATTGGATGATGTTTAAAACTTGCCTTCATAAAATCTGACCTAGAGAAAGAAAAACAATATATACCTGTTTAAGTGCAGCCTTGGCTTCTATTGCCTCTGTTGACTCAACTGTGGAAACTGGAGCAGGAGTGGAGATGGTCTGTGACACAGCTGAAGAATGTTTCAGTGTGTTCATCACGGAAATATCCTCTAAGTTTGAAGCTTCATAAAAATAAAATGAGAAGACTTGTTAGCAGAGCTATTTTTAGTTTTCTACATCTTGCATTTACTTCATCATAAAAAAAAAGCAACAGACATTAGTTGTTTCAGAATTTGGTACTCTAAAGTGTCCTTCATTGTTTTATTCACTTATGTGATGAAATTGTCAAATGAATCAAGCTAACAAGAATCATTTGGGAGCATGTAACTTTTTGAAAGCAAAAAATGGCAAGTGAAAATCTAAAATAAAATTCTCTAGCACTAGATCTTTTCTTAACACAGATTTCAGAAACACATTAAACTAATTTTTTCCCAAAATATATGGAAGCTTAAATAACATGTGCTAACCTACCTTGCAATGGAATGACAACTCCCGTTGTCTGTGATAGCAGAATGCGGTACATGTCACGCTGACGGACAATTGAATCAACAAGCTGCATTTGATGGTGTCGTGATTCACGAAGTTGTTCCAGTTCAGAGAGGGCACTCTCAAGCTGAATTTGCAGCTCAGTAATTCTGTAGGAAAAAAAGTTGCATATTTTAGAGAAATGTCAGTGTTTAGATTTTGACAATTCTGTCAGAAATTAGTAAAGGAATTCATATTAAATTATAATAAAACTCTGCATAATGTCATGCCTATCTTCCTGTGTGAGGGAGTGAGAACATTCTAGACAATCATGTATGTTTCTTCTAGAGTTTATATTGTTATAGGATGATATAAATATATCTATATAAAGGTAATACAGTATCAAATAACTGCAAAACAAAATATTTGGAGTTGAATGGAAGATGTTTGTTTCATAGAGGCATTGAGATTGGCTTTAATGAATGGGTAAGGCTTTAAGTAGGTAGTTAGGGAGGAGAAAACCCCAGGCAAATGAGCACTGTGTAGGTATGCAACACAATAAAAAAAATCATATACTGAAAATGATGGTTACTTATCAATTCATGAATTTTTACTCTGAATATTTTTACTTAGTTCAAACCATTTAAAAGCTTTGAAAAAAATCCATTTAATGCCACTGAGGACACAAAGGGAGATTAGTAAGTACCCTAACATCTGTACAAGGAATTCCTCACCTCTTCCTATCGAAAACTGGGACAATTATTTGCCCTTTTCCAAATAATCATTCGAATATCACACACTTTGGCAATGTTATCTGTTGGTAACTTTTTAGTACCTGCAGAGGCATTTCACCTGAGCTAGACCATGTGATCAAAGTGGTCTTTTAGTTTTACCATGTTTATGCTATATATCTCTAAGTATACTATTCTGTACTTACCATTTCAAAGATCATCCTCCTAAGCAATAAAAATGAAGCTAAATAAGAAATAGACAATTCTGACTTTTCTGTCATCAATTACTTTTATCTCATCTACACCAGCGAGCATCCAAACCTTACGGGGATTCTCTGTTTTAGTTTTTCAGGAAGACCTGTGATGGAAAATGTCACCTGTACCCAGAGAATAAAATATGGAATCTGAATACAGACCAAACACATACTCTCTTGTTTAAAAATTAGTTTTCTGTTTCTCCCTTTTGTTCTGGTTCTTTTTACAACATGACTAATATGGAAATGTGCTAAAGCATGATTGTACGTATAACCTATATCAGATTACTCACTGTCATAGGGAGGAAAGGGAGTAGACAGAAAACTTAGAACTTAAATCTTACCAAAAAAAAAAAAATCAACACTGAAAACATCTTTAAACGTAATTGGAAAAAAAAGTTAAACTAAAAAAGAATGAGAACTGCTTCAGAGCAAAAAAAATGTCAAAAAAACAAATCAATAAACTTTTTCAGGGAGATGATAGAGAAGAGGTAATCATTGCAAAAGTATTTAATTAGTAAATTCAAGGTGCAGCTAGATGGCACAATGGATAGAGCACTCGCCCTAGAGTCAGGAGGAGCCAAGTTCAAAATCTAGTCTCAGACACTTAATAATTACCTAGCTATGTGACCTTGGGCAAGTCACTTAATCCCTTTTCCTTGCAAAAACAAAAAAGAGGAAATTACAATTCAAATAGAAGCTTAAAACTTTGTCTGGTTTCAGATTCCAATGGCTGTCTCTGGGATAAGTTGCCTTCTTTACCCTAAGTCCACCAAAGAAGTTGCTTCAATATTTTTCCCACAGTTCCTATTACTAGCTGTACTTCCCTCTACTCTATTTCTTTCCCACTCTCATTTATTCCATTTTCTCTCTCTGTCATCATCCTGTCCCTTTTCAAAAGGGGTTATATTTGAGTACCCTCTCCAAAGACCTTCCCTCTCTTCTAATCACTTATTCCGGCCCCCCCCCCCCCCCCCCCCCCCCGCCATTCCCCCATCCCATCCCTTTCTTTGAATTTTTCTCTAGGGTTAAGATAAGATTTCTATACCCTATTAAGGGTGTATGTTATTTCCTCTCTGAGCCATTTTTGATGAAAATGAAAGCTCACTCATTCTTCTTCACCTTCCCCCATTCCACTGGATTGAAAAAGCTTTTTTCTTGACTCTTATATGAAATATCTTAGCCCCTTCTTTCTGTCTTTTCTCTTCCTCCCAGTACTTTTTTTTAATCACCCATTGACTCCATCTTTTTACTATATTATACTTTACCATATTTACTGCAGTATATTTGCTATATTATATATTATTCAGTTCCTCCCTGTGCCTTGTCTATATATGCTCCTTCTAACAGTTCTTATTTTTTTTTTAGTTTTTTGCAAGGCAAATGGGGTTAAGTGGCTTGCCCAAGGCCACACAGCTAAGTAATTATTAAATGTCTGAGGCTGCTGGATTTGAACTCAGGGACTCCTGACTCCAGGACCAGTGCTCTATCCACTGTGCCACCTAGCCACCCTTAACAGTTCTTATAAATGAGGAAGTTCATATGAGTTATCAGTTTCTTCTTCCCATGCAGTAATACAAACAAGTTCAACATCATTAAGTTCCTCAGTTAGTCCTTCTCATCCACCCCCCTCTATGGTTTACCTGAGTCCTATACTTGGAGATCAAACTTTCTGTTCAGCTCTGGTTGTATCAATAGGAAAGTTTAAAAGTCCCCTGTTTCATTGAAAGTCCATCTTTTCCCCTGAAAGAGGATGTTCAGTTTTTCTGGGTAGTTGATTCTCATTGTAAACCAAGATCTTTTGCCTTCCGAAATATATTCCAAGCCCTATGAGCCCTTAATGTAGATGCTGCCAGATCCAGTGTAATAATGATTAATGTATAATTTAGTCAAAAAAATTTGTCTTCTATAATATTTGCTTTTTAGTTTTCTTCATTATTATTGAATACAAGCATTTTTTTTTTTAGCTTTTGCAAGGCAATGGGATTAAGTGGCTTGCCCAAGGTCACACAGCTAGGTAATTAAGAAGTGTCAGAGGCTGGATTTGAACTCAGGTACTCCTGACTCTAGGGCCAGTGCTCTATCCACTGCACCACCTAGCCACCCCCAATACAAGCAAATTTAACGGTGTATTCTCTTAATTACATTTTCCTAAAGTTAACAAAAAAAACCACAAGGTCAAAACTCATCACTCAAATCAAAAAAGGATCAACTTATTACACCAAAGCATAAAAATAGATTATTTTAAAAGCTCTCAAATTTTTACCTAGAAGAAGTCGTTTCTTGTTCTTCTCTTTCTCGTGTTTCTCCTAGCTCCCTAAGAGCTACCAGAAGGCGCTGGTTCTGTTGCTGGAGTTCTTCAATATTCCTGTAGGAGACTAGATGCTGTGATATTACTTCAGATGAACTGCTGATGTCAGCAGAACTTACTTCTTCATCACGAATTACATGATTACCCCTTGCTTCTTCAAGTTCCATCAAGAGAACTCTAATCTAAGGGAGAATGTAATGTCATTAAAGAAATACTAATCTGCATCGAAAAAAGTAATATATTTAGAGCAGAGAGCAACTTTTTAAGAATGATATTATATACTTGCTATTTAAAAAACCCCAGAGTGGAAAAATAAAGTTGATCAACAGCTGGTTAGCACAGTGGAAAGAGCAGGAGACTTGCAAGAAAGGAAGATCTAAATCTGAATACTGGTCTCAGATTCCTTTTAGATGTACAACCATGGACATGTCTAGTAACCTATGCCTCAATTTCCTCATTTGTAAAATAAGAAAAATAACAGCACCTATTAGGATTGTTGTGAGGATTAAATGAATTAGCATACTAATTAAAGTGCTATGCAAATTTTAAAGCCCTATGGGAATGCTAGCTATTAAAAGCAGTAGTAGTCCTTCAATTAATCACCTAAAAGGAGTCTTCCCAACTTTTTTATTTAGATATTGATATCTGTGCTAAGATATATTTTGGTTAAGTCCAAACAATCTTGATAGAAGTAAAACTGCACTTATTACCTGAAAAATTGTCCACGGCAAACAAACTTTTTTCCAAGACACTCTTCAGCAATATCAATAAAATGATACAATAAGATAAAATAGCTCACTAGGAGAAGAATAATAGACCCTACTCTTCTTAGAATCTAATTCACTGTTCAGTGCCATTTGACATAAAATTGGTCAAAGCTGGTTACTGATAATGAAGGATTTATTAACCAAAGGAGCTACTGCAAAGGTAGTTTTAATACCTTTGGTATACTGACTCCTCCCCCCAAACGCAGAATCAGAGCAAAGCCAAAGTTCTAAAATTAAAATTTTCTAACCTGTTGTGAAAGATCTTTCACTTGTATTTCCATTCTTTGGTTATCCCTTTCAAGCATGGATGAATGCTTGTTGGCTTTATCAGCATCCTCTTGCAATCGCTGAATTTCCTATAAACCAGAAACAGTTTTAAGGCTTTAAAAAAAAACATCAGTTTCTAAAAATAAAATTTGCTTTAAGAAGTTTATCATTATCGTAGAGTGCTCAGGAACTACTACAGCAATCAGAGTAATAAACATCACATGAAAAAATTAAAAAGGAAAAGATACTTTTGAAATGAGCCTTTCTGAGAAAAAATGCAATATTGATCTGTGACTACTACCTGTCATTTATAATTGGATCCAAATTAAAATATACATATGTGTATATACACACACACATATATGAGAGAGAGAGAGAGAGAGAGAGAGAGCGCGTGAGAGTGCACGCACAATATACAGATACTGGCATAGAAATAATTACAAACATCATAGTAGTAGATACTGATATCCTCATAGTGATGCTAAAAGACTATGAATATCATCAAAAATTGACCAGTAACACAAAGGTCATTTGAAAAATACAACAGTATGTTATGAGAAACTCACATTTCTTTACAGATGAGGAAGATGAAAATTTGAAAGGTTAAGTAATTTTCAAAGGTTACAAAAGGATTAAGTGGAAAACCCCTGCTTTAAACTATGTCCTGAACTCTAAAATAACATTCTTGCCAATATACCACAATACGCCACTGAGCTAGTTGTTATTACCAGTTTTTTGTAAAATTTAAAATAAGCTAACAAATTATATTTGTTCTTTACTTGTTCCCTAGTTTGGTCCTAAGAAGGATATGCTACTCACCTTCATTGCTTGTTCAAGTTTAACAGATAAACTTGCCACAGCTTTTTGGGCACGTTCATATTCCTCACGTTGGCGTTTCAGAATTGGTGCTTTTGCTTCAACTTCTTTTACTATTTCATCTAGATACTTATTAATTCTCTTGTTCTCTAGTTTTTCTAAAAGTAACTGATCTTGTGTTTCCACATATGCATTATACAGCTATAAAAGAAAATGTAACATATCAAGTCTAAGTACAATTTTAAAAGGGAGGATAAGAATGACAGACCATAAACCAAATTTATTTATTTATTTTTTTTTAGTTTTTTTTTCTGCAAGGCAAACGGGGTTAAGTGGCTTGCCCAAGGCCACACAGCTAGGTAATTATTAAGTGTCTGAGACCAGATTTGAACCCAGGTACTCCTGACTCCAGGGCCGGTGCTTTATCCACTACGCCACCTAGCTGCTCCCATAAACCAAATTTAAAAGGAATTTTTTGCCGCTTTTGACTAGATGGTCATTTCACAAAATTGGATATACCCATCAACATTCTATTTTAAGCAAGATTCTTTTAAGTATTATCTTAGAACATTTCAAATGAAAATGTGTTGTAATATTCAAATTAAAAAATGATCAAGGGGTGGCTAAGTGGCGTAGTGGATAAAGCACCGGCCCTGGAGTCAGGAGTACCTGGGTTCAAACCGGGTCTCAGACACTTAATAATTACCTATAGCTGTGTGGCCTTGGGCAAGCCACTTAAGCCTATTTACCTTGCAAAAAACCTTAAAAAAAAAACAATAAAAAATGATCACCTCAGTTAGTTTCATTCCAGGCTTCACTATTTTAGCTACAGCTGCTGCAGTAGGAGACATAGCTGCAAGCTCCTCTTCAGATAATATGGCCCCTGCACATATCAACACATATAATATTCTATTACTGTAAAGCTCAAGAAAATCAAGTTGCTGAGTTTTTAACACATTATCTTACTTCACATTTTCCCCTGCATATTACATTCTAGCCCAACAAATTATCTTCTGAATCATGCTTCAAACACTGTCTTTTCAATGTCTTTTCTCATGATACTCCTGTGCCTAGTGTACCCTCCCCTCATCTGTGTACTGGATTTGAAGTTAAGAGTGCCAGGTTTAAATCTTCTGTCATTTGGCAAGTCACATGGGTACCATCATACTGTGAAAACAGTATCAGGGAGAATATTTATTGTCAAAAAAAAGAACAAACTTAAATAATTTACCTGTTAGCTTAAGAGAAATGCTTATATTTAAATATAAATTTTTTGTGCTCACAAAATATCATCCATACCTTTCCGCTTTGTGGCTGAGAGTAGATCATTAGCATTCTCTAGTTCTCTCTCTAACTTGCAAATTTTCTCAAGCATTTCTTTTTCCATTTGGGCTTTTGATTCTTCCACTTCCACTAAATGATCTTGTATTCCTTTGTTAGCTACAACATGACAAATTTAAAAAGAAATTACATCATCCTATAGAACAAAAATCTAGAAGTCACTAAATTTTATTCTGCTTAAATCCCTCTTTTTTCCTCTAAAGAACACAGCAAACAGCTTCCAAGGATGAAAACTGAATAGGAGGACATGGCTATTCCTTCTACAAATCGCTCATTTAAAATTTCTGTTTCATTTGAACTTTATGAAATACTCATGTCTTTGGTTCTTACTCTCCCTGTTTCTCTTGGTCACCCGATGTACTGTTGTCTCTTTCCAAGAGATTTAAAGGGTATAATTTAGTCACTTGACTTCATTTTTGATTCTTCATCTGAAATACTGGATATTCTATCTAGAATATGGGCTAAAAGGCCTATGTATCATCAATTAGGATGTTTTGTTTATGGTTAGGGGTAATACAATGAGAAATATATATTTCATTGTGAGAAACCTTACCATAGGTTTTGAAAGTGAATATATAAAGAAAGTTACAAGCCTCTGTACAGGGTACTGGAATTAGGGAAAAATCTTTATTGTTGTTGAGTCTTTTCAATTGTGTCCAAGACTTGGCAGTCCCATTTAAGGTTTCCTTAGCAAAGACATTTATCCAGATCATTTTACAGATGGGAAAACTGAGGCAAACAATATTAAGTGACTTGCCCAAGGTCACATAGCTAGCAAGAATCTGCAGCCAGATGTGAACTCAGGAAGTTGAATCTTCTTGACTCCAGGTCTGGTACTATATGCAATGTATCACCTAGCTACCAGGTATACAAGATCAGGGAGAACTAACAGCAGATGATATTAGTAAATGTGTGTAAGACAAAGACAGACAATATCCAGAGTATTCCAAGTCTCAATGCAGATTAAAACTTTAAAACCTGACAACTGCATTAAGAATTTTGTAACATCCTGTGTATGTGTATCAATCTACACACCCACATCCACCCCCCCCCACATATATATATATATATATATATATATATATATGTAATACAAATGTATCAATAATAATTATAGCAATAGAGTAATCTGTTTTTGAAACTCTACTATATAGCATTATAACTAAGACTGGAAGCAAATTTCACTTCTGGAATACAAATATCCCTCAGATAAGTTTTATCACTGAGATAAACCCAACTAAACTATATTTGATTTATATATACCAATCACATAAACTGAAAAGAATCTCTATCATAAGTATCATAAGTATTTTTCTCCTTTTAGAATTTTTCTTACCTTCTCCAGCTTCTTTCAAAAGCTTGTGAAGCTCATCAACTGCTCCTGTTAGCTCATTGCTTTTTGCTTCAGAGTCATCAGCCGCACTCTAAAATAATGTTTATTCAGAAATTATTAAATGACAATAACAACAGTAAACAAGACCAGGACACTAAAATATATGGTAACTGTATTTACCTTATACAAATTAGAGAGCTTTATGTGAGCATTTAGTTCATTATGAAATTTTTCTTCCATACTAGCCTGCTGCTCCTTGGCCTAAAAAATAAACAAAATCATTATATCTCACCACTGATATGGATTGATAGTTTTTTCAAATGGTCAAAGTTAGGGGTGGTTTCTTTTAAAAGACATAGAGAAGAAGGGAGAAGGAGGTGATAGTGAAAGCGAGACAGAGACATTATGCAAGAGCAAGAAAATCTTAATTTTTAAGCAAATGAAATACCTAAAATTAAAACCCCTGAACAGATTAAATAATAATTAAGTCTTCAATAAAATGATCTCATTAGTTTTTGGTCTTCCAGGAAAATGACTAAGTTCATAATATTGCAATGATCTTAGAAATTACAAGCTGATAACTAATTTTTGAAAGTTAAGGTTATAAATGTCAAACATTTCATATATATATATAAGAGGGTTGGACTTATTAATAGCAGGAGCTACCATTTATAAAGCAATTTAAGCTTTGTAAAAGTGCTTTACAAATATGATCACATTTTATTCTCACAATGAACCTGAGTACTAAGTGCTCTTGTTATCTTTATTTTACAGATGAGAAAAATAAGGCAGAGAGAGGTTAAGTGGCTTGCCCAGAATCATACAATTGAGTGTCTGAGACCACATTTGAACTCAATCTAGTGCTCTAGAAAATCAGCTGTCTCAAATGGCTCTTATGGTCTTTTTCAGCTCTAAATTTATGAACCTAAGAATGCTTTCATATATCTTCAAAGTAGCAGCCAAACTTAAAATACCTCTTTCAATTTGGTCAGAAGTTCTTCCACGTGTTTTTGTAGATTTTCATTTGATGTTTTCAAGCCATTCACTTGTTCCTCCATCCTGGAAACCTATATCAACAAAATTTGTAAAGGGAAAGTGTTGCAAAATTTAAATTATCTCAATTTTATGATTGTACTGTCTAATGAAAAATCAAGTGTTTTCTCCTTTTTTCATACAGCTATGTCTGCAAAAAATTTATAGTACAACACGGAGAACCTTTCCTTTTTAAAATGAAATACCAAATAATAATAACAGCATCGTGAAAAAATCAGTTGTAGGGAATTTTTATAGAAATCTTTAGATTCTGATTTCAAAAACAGAATATTAATAACTCTTAATTTTTCATGCTTATACTCTTCTTAGATTCTATTTCACTTCAAGACTAAATTAATATCTCCTATAATTTGCACACAATTCTAAAAGTGAAAAGATTTGGCCACACATTCATAAAGATAATATTTTTATTTCTCAACTTACCTCTTCTTTTTTGTTCTCAAGATTACATTTAAGTTCCAGGATTTCATTTCCTTTTTCTCTACCAACAGCCAGGAGTTCATCAGTTTTGGTTTTTAGTTCTGTGTTCAGCCATGCATTTTGATTATTTAGTAATTCCTTTTCTTGTTCCAATCGTTTCTCTCGATACTGATGTAATCACAGGAAATAGTTTTATAGAGAGCAAAAAAGATTTATAAGGGACATAATGCCAGCTATATTTTTATTTGTTTAAATGCTTCTTGAAGTCTACAATCTGAATAAAATTTTGCTTCACTGAAAATTGAATAAGACATGCATATATTGAGCATGAAAGAATACTTTAAAGTGTCACATAATTAGATTAGAATTACAATTTTTCAGACAAATCTTTCTTATAGACTAACTTTCAAAAGTCCTATACAATGCTTCAAACCGAGCTTTCCGACTTCATTACACATCTCACTTTCCTACAATTTATAAGACAAATAGGTTTCTCTGCTCCTCATAAATGGCATCCCATTTCTTATTTCTGTGCCTTTGCCATGGCCATATCTCAGATTGTTTCTCCTTGACCTTCATTATTCTGTTACCATCCACCACAATGAATCTATTGTTTACTCTCTAAGGACTTATGTCTTTGTTTTGATAAATAGGATCTAAGAGCCTGGTGGGTAGGAACTGCTTCATTCCTCCTATCTGCATTGTCAATATATAGCACTCTATGTGCCACAAAATAGCTGCTTAATAGTGATTAGATTAAGTCACTGAATTTTACTCATTTCAATGTTACAGGAAATAGACCCATGGAATCCTGGATAGCTACTGCTTCCAGTATGAGCATCCAGAAATCTAGGGAGGCAAACCCTCAATTTTCAGTATGCTTAAGCATAGTCCCAGAGATTCGGAAACAAATAAAACTGAAGCTCATCAGAGTTTTCACTATTCTCATTTCTCATTTTGTTTTCGATTACATGAGAGACAAAAAAAAAAATGATTTTGGTTCCAAAGTTCTCATAAAGGAGATAGACATATTAAAGAGAAACGACAGTTTTACACAGATAATCTAGGCTGATGAGATTTACACTTCAAGGTTACCTCTACAGAGTTTACAATGGACTGTGAGAGACAATGTTTTTACATACCAAAAGATAACTAGAAAGCTAACACTTGGTTGTGGATTTATCAATATACAAACAAGAGAATTCAGAGAGAGATACTGTAAATTCCATTTATTCCCTGTCTGGTTGCTTTTCTTGGATAAAAAAAATAATAAACAAATTAAATTCAACAGATCATAGCTACAGTGCCAACCAGCTATTTAACCTTCCCAGTAAATGTGACAGTCCTGGAACCCTAATAATAGAGGACTAAAAAATTCTTATGACAATAGTAATAAAAAAGAACTATACAAAAGTAACTATATTTTTTAACTACTACTCATAATTTGTACATGCTAAGTACCTTAACAGAAACATCAGATGCTTGCAGTTCATCCAGTTTTAACTGCAGCTCTCCTTTTGCTGTATTGCTTTCCTTGAGTTTTTCATTCAGACGTTTAACATCCTCTAGAAAAGTCAGAACAGGATACGAAAATTATTAAAAGTTGATGAAGAGTATAAATTCTTATGTCTCATTCATAACTGTTTATCCTTAACACTTAAAACTGGAGCTTTCACATAACAAATAATAAATGTATTGAATGTACAATAAAATGTAAATGCAACACACAAAAAGTACACTATTTAACTTTGATAAAATAGGCATATAGCATTTCTATCATGCCATGCTCAATTCTTCTACAAACCTGACTTATAATATATCCATCCAATAATATTTAGAAATGTGATAGGAGATAAACAAAAAAAAGGGGAAATTCAAAAGTATCCTTTATAAGTGTTTGCACCTTTTTCATACACCCTTACCAAGATTCTAAGCAGAGATCACTCAAGCACCTAGAGAAATTATGCTCTGGGCTCCAGTCAGCACTAGACCTAAGCTTCATAACTTAATTGAGAAAACTGAATAAAGTACAAGGATTAACATTTTTCAAAGAATATATAAACAACTCTCCCATTACAAGATAAGATTAGAAATAAAATTTATATTTTTATTGCACAGTCTAACATTAAATGAAAAAAGTGACAGTATAACTTAAGATTTATTCTCTTAATCTATTTAATATTATAAAATAACTTATTTCACTTATTCAATTAAAAGCAAATTTTTTAATATATTCCTCATACCAGTTAAATATTCAAGTTCTTGTGAACGCCTCTCACTGGTTCTGACCAAATCTCTTTTCTCAGCTTCCAATTCCTCCTTTGCTCTTGTAAGCTGGCTCTATTAAATGGAGTAAAGCAAAAACAATGTAATATGAGTAAATCAATCAGATAAGTAAAATTGCTATATACTTATCAACCTGTAAGAAAGTAGCACATGAAATCTTAAGCTAAATTTGAGACATACAAAATACAACTTAGTTTTGTCTGGTTTAAATCACCTAATAACTGGAGAACAATTTGGAATTATGCCCAAAGGGCAACAAAAATGTGCATACCCTTTGACCCAGCAATACCACTATTGGGTCTATACCCTGAAGAGATGATGAAAAAAGGGTAAAAACATCACTTGTACAAAAATATTTATAGCAGTCCAGTTTGTGGTGGCAAAAAATTAGAAATTAAGTGAATGTCTTTTAATTGGGAAACGGCTTAACAAACTGTGGTATATGTGTGTGTGTGTGTGTGTGTGTGTGTGTGTGATGGAATACTACTGTTCTATTAGAAACCAGGAGGGATAGGAATTCAGGGAAGCCTGGAAAGATTTGCACGAACTGATGCTGAGCGAAGATGAGCAGAACCAGAAAAACATTGTACACCCTAACAGCAACATGGGGTTGATGTATCAACCCTAATGAACTTGCTCATCTCTTCAGTCCAACAACCAGGGACAATTTTGGGCTATCTACAATGGAGAATACCATCTGTATCCAGAGAAAGAATTATGGACTTTAAACAAAGACCAAAGACTATTACCATCAAATTTAAAAAAAAAGCATCATATTATTATGTAATTTTACCATCTTGTACTTTATTTTTCTTTCTTAAGGTTATAATTTCTCTGTCATCACATTCAACTGAGATCAATGTATAACATGGAAGCAATGTAAACACTAATAGAATGCCTTCTGTGGGGGGTGGGGGGAGGGAAGCAAGAATAGGGGAAAAACTGTAAAACTCAAAATAAATAAAATCTTTCTTTAAAAAAAGAGAAAAAACGTAAGTAGTATATGTGCACATATATATATGTTTGCATGTATATATCTATGTGATCTATTTCTATATCTATGTGATGGTTCGCTGGGAGTATATAGGACAAAATGTAAATGATCTTAAATAAAACATCTAAAAAAATCACCTAATAAGCTTTAAAAAAAGCTATCTTTCTTCTTAATTGTCATACTGCCTATTTTAAGATAGAATTATGGTGGACAAGAAACCCATTACAATAAATAGAAGTTTCTTTTCACCTATATTCTGTGGAAATATACTGGCTTCCCTAATCTTCTGAAAACATTTTCCACTGGGAAATAATCTGATGTCAAAACAAACTGTATTTTGTTATATTTTTTACTGTCTCAGCCAAGAATCAATTGTTACAAAGAAGCAAAAAAAAAAAGCAGCATGCAATAGAAGCAATTATATTTACATAATTAATAACTTGGAATGTGAATCACAAACAATTTGCGAAACTTTTTTATATGCATGACCAACCATTATTTTTTACCTGAGTAGCAATATGTCGATCTTGAGCAGTTTCCAGTTCTTTGTTTTTCTCAGTTACTATCTTCAATTGTTGATCTGAACATAAAAATTATTAAAAACTAAACATTTACATTTATCCAATTTAGCCAACAGAATTAGAATCATAGAACTTTAGATCTAGAAAGGAACGTTAAAGAACATGGCATCTGCTCTTTCATTTTATAGTTGAAAAAACTGAAGCTCCAATAGGCTTTGACTTAACCAAAGATAAAGTTGTCTGTCTGGGCCACTGAGAGGTTTTCGCACATGCCCAATTAGTGTAAAAGGCAGCACTTGAACTCAGATTATTCTGACTCCCCCACTAATCTTCTATCTATATAGTGCTGACTCAGAAAAAAATGTACATCATATACAAAAGTGTTTGTAATAATTATATTTCCAAACAAAGACTTGTCAGACAGAGACAGTAAAAAAAAGAACTATTTTAAAATTAAAAATACAGATACCAGGAAAAAAAAAGGGAGAATTACTTTTGAATTCATGTATTTATTATTGTTGTTGTTCTCTGATAGGACTATAATCATGCCTGCAGAACAGACATAAAATCACCTAAGTAGTGACAAAATTAAATAATGAATGAGACTCACCGATAAATGTTAGAAAGTACTTTAGGGGCTGTTTGGGAAGCTAGATACTATTAGGACACTATGCTAAAGCAAAATTAAGATTAGTGGGGCAGCTGTGGCGCAATGGATAGTGCACTAGCCCTGGAGTCAGGAGGACCGAGTTCAAATTCCGACTCAGACACTTAATAATTACCTAGCTGTGTGACTGTTGGGCAAGTCACTTAATCCCACTGCCTTTCAAAAAAAAACCCCTAAGATTAGCAAAAGAAGAATCAGGATTTACTTAAGAATTTAAGGAATGATGAGAACATTTCTAACATAAAGAACAGAAATGTAAAAGTTACAGTCCAATAAGGAAAGGAAGGTTATCTTTGGACTCTATAAGAAGAAAGGATAACTTCCAATTCATTTAATTATAGATAAAATTTCTGTAATAGAAGGGACTGAAGAGGTCATTTTATCCAAACAACAGCTGAGCAGGAATCACCTCTACAACATTCCCCAGGTTATACTTAGAACAAATAGGAAATTTCCACTCCAAATATTCCTCCACATGGCTGCTAATCATTCTTTAAAGCAAAGATCTGATGTTACATCCCCCTTTCCTTTCAAACCATTCAAAAACCTCCAGAAGCTCCCTAAGACCTTTTAATATATTTAAATTAAATTTAAATCTCTTTATGGCCCCTTTCAACCTTACCAGTCTTCCTTTATACCACTATCTTCCAGATAATTTTTAGTCCAGTCTTCCTTGCCTTTTGTCATACATAAGATTCCATCTCCATGCCTGAAAGACTTTTCATTTCTGCTTTTTGGGACTCCTGGTTTTCTTCAAAACTAAAGTACCATCTTCAATAAGAAGTCTTTCTTGTTTAATCTCCCCCCAACTACTACCCTCCCCAAAATAGCCTGTATTCATTTTGTATATAATCAGTGTAAACTTAAAATGTATACATGCTGACTCCCCTATCAGAGTGCAAGTTCCTTGAGTTTCACTTTTGTCTTTATACCTCTGGCATCTGTACAACAGTGGCACATAATAGGATCAAAATAATTGTTTATGGATTGACATTTTTAATAGGGGTTAAAAATACTGCTTGGGTGATTAAGATAATGATAGTGGTTGACTAAAAGCAGGTAGAACTACACAATTTCTTTCTTTTTTTGTTGTTTTTTTAGATTTTCCAAGGCAATGGGGTTAAGTGGCTTGCCCAAGGCCACAAGGCTAGGTAATTATTAAGTGTCTGAGGCCGGATTTGAACTCAGGTACTCCTGACTCCAAGGCCAGTACTCTATCTATCCACTGCTACACAATTTCTATTTTGCTTATGTTTTCTCTGCCAAGGTGAACCATCTTCTGGACTGGAAATAATAGGCAACAATGATTAACAGAACATTTACAAAGATAGGTAAAGAGATAATGAAAGCATCTTAACTATTTTTACTTACTGAATTCAAATCACCGGGTCTAGATAAACTACATTCAAAAAGTTGACACATCTAGACTACTGCTAAATCATTTTTGGTGTTCTTTGAAAAAAATGTTAGAAAAAGGAAGAAATGTCATCAGGAATGTTGATAGACAAATGGTTTCCTAGTTTCAAAAGTGAAGGAGAAAACAGATTCTTCAAACTATAGGCCAGAAAATTTAATTTTGATAACTGATAAAATGCCAGAAATTATTAGGGATGGTTTGGTAATGTATTGGAAGGGGGAGAAGACCGCATGGATTGCTAAAGAATGAGTCATGTCCCATTAACTTCAAATTCTCTTTTGATGGAATTATTAAGACTAATAATTAAGGAAACTGCCATACACACAGTTATCCTGGATTTCAGAAAAAGAACTGACCAAGTCTTTCAAGTTTATCTTTGTGTTTAAAATGGAGAAACATAAGCTGAATGACATCAGAACTAGATGAATTCAAAACTGCAAAACTAGCAATTAATGGATCAAATCAACTTGGAGGGAAATCTATGGAGTGCCACAACATTCTATCTTTGACCCCATTTTGGGGTCAATGATTTAGATGAAGGCAGAAATTTTGTAGATTCCACAAACTTTACAGGCACAGATATATAATATTTTAGGTTACAGAATCCAGGGCTAAAAAAAATCAAACAAACTATGATGGACTGCAGCTAAGATTAATAAGGTTCATAACTTCTTCCCACAAAGAAATTTTTTTGTAACTCTCTAATGTATCAATCTTGTAACACTGCGTACTATATCAATCTATGTTGGTACTGCTCTACAAGGTAAGTTGCACTAACACAGAGGCAACAAATATTTTCCCTCCCTACTATTGTTCAGTGATTACGTCCTTACTATTGTGTAGTATTGCAACAATTCTAATGTTTTTAATTCTTATAATCATTCTTTTTGCATGTAACAAAATGAAAACAGGGTATTTTGGGGTGGGTACATACTAGCAGTTGGGGGGAGATTAAACAGGAAAGACTTCTTATTGAAGATGGTGCTTTAACTTAGTTTTGAAGAAAACCAGGAATCCCAAAAAGCAGAAATGTAAAGGAAATTATTATAAGGTCATTTAGTCCAATCTTCACCCAAAATGTGAATCCCAACTAGGACTGTAACAATTGGTTATTTAATCTCTACCTTAAAACTTCCAATGATGCAAAAGCTATATCCTCCAGAAGTTAACAGTTCTGTTCCTTGTGTATCCTCAAAAATCCATCAATTAAGAAGGCAGATTTGTATTGTAACGAAAAATGGGTTTTCTACTGTTAAGAGTAAATGGTAAGAACCAAGCTAATAATTCTTTCATGCACTTAAAATTGAAATACTAAAGAGAATCACCAATTTGAAAAGTTGTACATAAGAAAAATTAAGTTTTTCACTAAGACATATATATATAAAGAATTAAATGACTTTTGATAAGATTAAAATTCATACATTACTTTTCACCATCATGATTTGACATATGGCTAAAACAGCACATTTTATATTTCTATTTTGCTTTTATTATTTTCCTCATCCAAAGATAAACAAAATAGGCTGGAAATCAAATAGAAGAGACAAACTAGATAAAAAAGCTGAGTAACTATGTCACATACATCATTAAGAAAACTTTTATGCATTTTCTCAAGAGTCTGAAATCCAAATACTCTTAACACATAAAATTACGCATTTAAAAAACACTTACTAAGGTTTTCCAGTTCTTGTCGCAAAGTTTGGCATTCTCGGCTTTCATTTACAAGTCTCTCCTGACAGTGGGACAGCCGTTTCTCTACTTCAAAGTATTGTTGTTCTGGGAAAAAATTACAATGCCACAACATGTTTACATTTTGCTCATGTAAATGTAAAAATGTAAAATATTTTTAATGGTAAACTTTAATTTCCTGAGACTTCAAAGAGGCAAAAAGTAATAGAATGTAGAGAATTTGAGAAACCGTGAATAAAATCAGAAATCTGTGAGCAGTTAGTTGAGCTCCTTCACGTGAGAGATGAAGAAATGAGATCCAAAGGATCTAAAGGACTTACACAGTGTTAAACAACTAGCTAGTGTCAGAGCCAGGATCTGAATATTCAAGTCAAACTTCTAGTTCAAAGTTCTTTCAACTACACATAGATAATTTACATTTTGAATCTTTAAAAAGGTCTTTTAAAAACTCTAAAGTATACTATAGAGGTGGTATTAAATTCAAAAAGAAATGAATCCTTGAAGAATCTTAGAAAACTATAGATTAACATTGTTGGTGTACTCTATTTTACTTCTTTTGTTAAACATTTCCCAATTACATTTTAATCTGATATAGAACATAATTTGACAGTACTGACCTACAGCATTTATTCCTAATGTCTCATTTTGGTGTAGTTATTCTGGACTCTAAAAGCTTTGCCAATGGAGAATGGAACTTGTAAAATTAAAAAAAAAACTTCAAAGACATTATGTCTTGAAAACATGTCACGTGGGAGCTAGCAAACAGCTAACATAATGCTCTGCACCAGTGTCTTCCTGTAATAGGAAAAGGCACAAAACTGAACATCCCAGATGTAATGTTGGAGCTTGTTTATTGAGCAACTGACTGACTTGGTCAGAGGTGAGTTTTAAGAACACTAGGTGGCGGAATGGATAGAGCCTGGGCCCTGGAGTCAGGAGGATCGAGTACAGCTTTGCCCTTAAGACACTAATTGTCCAGCTGTGCGCCCTGCAAAAAAAAGAACATATCTGTGGAGCACAGAGTGGAGAAAAATAACATGTGTCTGCTGGGGGGAGGGGGAGATTGAAGGGAGAGAACAGACCAGAGGAGAAATAATGAAGGCCTTAACTAGGCCATCTGAAGTATTAGAAAGAAATCAATAAAGGGCAGCTAGGTGGCACAGTAAATAAGAGTATTGGTTCTGGAGACAGGAGGGCCTGAGTTCAAATACAAACTCAGACATTTAATAATTACTTAGTTGTGTGACCTTGGGGCAAGTCACTAAACCCCATTGGCTTGCAAAAAAAAAAAAAGAGAATCAAGGGATAAGGATGAAATAAAAAAGACTAACCCAAGTAAAAATGACACCTTTACATATGTCACTAGAAAATGGGAATGAAAGACCTAGGTGGCAAAATGGTTCAAGGCACAGATTCTTAACTAGGTTTTTACTATTATTTTTGTTGATTTGAGCCATTTTGAAATATATCATTCAGTATAAACTGTTCATTTCAAAACCTCTGGACATATCTGTATCCCATTCTTGATTCACCCCCCCCCCCAGTATCTGATAATGAGGTAGTCCTTCTTGTGAAGGTCAACATTTCTATACATTTTTAATCCTCTCCTCCTGTCTTCTCCAGAAGACAGCAATGTCATTTATGTAATCTTCCCCTTTTACCTATCTACAGATAACTTTCCTACTGGCTTTAGACAAATCCAAGCCTCTCACATCCTGAAAAAAGTCTACCATCCCTTAAGTAAGTGATGTATTATCTCCTTTTCTCTTCCCAGCTAAACTCTTAGGGAAAAAATTACCAGTATTTCTTCCTACTCTTCAACCCATTGAAATCTGACTTATTACCATTCAATTGTAACGACTCATTCCAAAACTATCAACGGTCTCTTGATTTTCAAATAGGTTAGTTAGTTCTCATGCTTTTTGACCTGCTTAATTTCACATTGTTGCTCACCCTTCTTTTCCTCAGTTTCTTTGACTTTACGTGAGCCCTTGGGGTTTGGTTTAATTGTGTTCCCTATCTAGGTAAATGACTTCCAGATCTATCAACCTGTATGATCTCCTCTGAACTTCAGTGGAGGGCCACCCAATGTCTAAGGAACAGTTCACACTAGATGTCTCCCACAGACATCTCAAAATCAGTATTTCCCTCCAGCTCTTCCCTATTCTGAAGTCACAAGCACCCTTCCAGACCTCCCGCATTTATAACCTTGGCACTCTCAATCCTTATCTCTCTCTCCCTATTTTCCACATCTGACGCCTCTCAGTTACCTTAGTTCAGATCCCCTTCATCTCCCCTGGATTTTTCTTTACCAACCTCCTCGTTGGCCTTCGTGCCAGGAGGCTCTCTCTCTCCACGGCTGTCACAGGGGCTCTCTTTCGGAACAGTTCTGACCACAGCCCTCCCTGGACTGCCTCTCGCTTGGCTTTTAAAGCTCCAGCCTTCCCAGGATCCGTGGGTTTTGGTCTTAAGCACAGTCCCCTTGGGTTTCCTTCTTCCCAGACCGAGCTCCCACCACTTTCTCTGCCACCCTGCCCTGTTTGCCGTCTTTGTTCCCCCCTGGGGCCCCCGAGTCTCGGCCGGAAGCCCCCGTCCCCCAGCGCGGCGGGCGGGAGCGCGGGCCCCGCCTGGCGCCGCTGCAGCGCCGGGCCCCGGCCGCCACTCACCGCTCTCCACCTTGAACTTCTCGTGCCGCCCCTTCAGGCAGTCGATCTCGCTCTGCTGGTCCGCCAGGAACTTCTCCAGCTTGGCCTGCACGGGCTTGGGCAGCTTGCTCAGCTCCTGCCGCTCCAGGACCTGCTGCAGCACCGCCGCCATGTTGCCGCCGTCCGCTTCTCCGGGCTGGGCCGGGGCCGGGGGCCCAGCCGGCGGGGCCGAGGCCGGCGCCGGCGCCGAGGCCGGGTCCTCCCGCGCTGGGTGCTCGCGCGCGCTCGGCTCCCGGAGGCTCGATCGGCGGGACCCTGGGAAGCCGAGAGCCGAGCTGGAGAGGAGTCGGCGACGCCCCGCCCCGCGGATGCGCGCGCACGGGCCTCCCACCGCCCCGCGGCGGCCGGCGCGGGGACCGACGCCCTCGAGCACCCTGGGAAACCGAGTCTAGGAACGGGGGGGGAGGTTCCTGGATGCGCGCGCACCCGCATGCGCGCGGAACGCCGGGAAATGTAGTCGTCCTCCCCCTCCATTTCTCTTCCTCTTCCGTGGCCCCAACTACCCCCGCCGCCCTCTCCCGCAGATCTGGAACCCCGGTCCCCGTTTCCTCCCCTTCCTTCCACGCGTCCTCCTGTGTAGGAGGAAAGGCCCGCGAGGTGGGGCAGGGCCGGGTGGGGCGGCGCTACTTACTAGTCAGCCCGCGGCCCGCCCCGAGGAGCCGGGAGCCCTTTTCGCTGAGGCTTCGAGACGTCATGGGTCGTCGTTTTCGGGCGCTCCGAGTCAGAGAGCCGCTAGAGGGCATGAGTCCCGGAGGGGCGGAGCGGGGCGGGGCGGGCCCGAGCCGCTACCGCCACACTCGGTATGGCCGTCCGGAAGGGGGCGGGAGGGGCGGGGCGACTCTCCTATAGCAGCGGGAAGACGGGGGTTCAGGGCGGGCCGCGCTTCCCGGAGGCAGTTGGAAGGCACAGGCGCCGCGCGTCATCAGGCCGCGCCGGCTGCCCCCCCTCCTCCTCCCCAGCCGGAGCGGAGGCGGGAAGCGGAGGCCGCGGTGGGGGGAGGGCGGCGCCTTCTGCGCGGACACGCGAGCGGAAGGGAAGCCGCTGCCCACGGCCGGCCCGGGGGCCCGTCCTCCCACGAGTGAGTCGCTCCACGGCGGGGCCCACAGGGCAGCCCGGGCGCGGGAGACGAGGGGCGGCTACCTGCAGCGGCGCCGGCGGTCCCGGGAGGAAGACGAGGCGGCGGCGGCGGCGGCCGGGAGCGCGACCCGTGCTGGGGCCGCGACCTGCGCCGGGACCGCGGCGCGGGGGTGGAGGGGCCCAGGGGCGACCGGGACTAGTTTATGCAGATGAGGAAACTGAGGCCCCGGGGGCGGGGCCCGGCGGGGCGAGGGGGCGCCGGCTCCTCCCCCGCCCGGCCGTGCATCATAGAGATGCTTCACAAAGTGGGGGCAGGGCGGGGCCGCCCCCACGCCCTTCGTGCGCGGCGACCCGCGCCCTCCCTAAATAGATGGCGAAGCGGAGCAGCCTTGCCTTGCTCTGCCCCTGCCACCCTCGTCATGACTTCTTAGTTCATTGGCAGCATGAGTGAACGGGGCTTTGCAGACCCCTCACTGCCCCGCGCTCCCCTCCGGGGACCCACTCCTTTCCTCTGCGGACCCTCAGGTCAGTCCGGCTCCGCCCCGTACCCCTGCTGGAACTTGATTTCCTGCTGTGGGTTTTGTTAGGATTTTTTTTGTTTTGCCAGGGGTTAAGCGGCTTGCCCCAGGCCCCCTAGATAAGTAATTGTTAAGGATTGGAGGCCGGATTGTGCTCAGGTCCGCCCGACCCCCCCCCCGCAGGTGCTCCGACCCCCCGGACAGGCGCTCCGACCCCCGGACAGGCGCTCCGACCCCCCGGGCAGGCGCTCCGACCCCCCGGGCAGGTGCTCCTTCCCCCGCGCCACCTGGCCGCCCCGGCTGTGGCACATCTAGAACCGGATGTTCCGCTCAACTTGTACAAATCTAAACTCATTATCTTTGCCCCCGAACCTCCCCTCGCAAACTCCCCCGTGTTGTTGCAGACCCCAACCTCTCCCACTCCCCTCGCTGTTACAGACCCCAACCTCTCCCACTCCCCTCGTGTTGTTGCAGACCCCAACCTCTCCCACTCCCCTCGCTGTTGCAGACCCCAACCTCTCCCACTCCCCTCGCTGTTGCAGACCCCAACCTCTCCCACTCCCCTCGTGTTGTTGCAGACCCCAACCTCTCCCACTCCCCTCGCTGTTGCAGACCCCAACCTCTCCCACTCCCCTCGCTGTTACAGACCCCAACCTCTCCCACTCCCCTCGTGTTGTTGCAGACCCCAACCTCTCCCACTCCCCTCGTGTTGTTGCAGACCCCAACCTCTCCCACTCCCCTCGTGTTGTTGCAGACCCCAACCTCTCCCACTCCCCTCGCTGTTGCAGACCCCAACCTCTCCCACTCCCCTCGCTGTTACAGACCCCAACCTCTCCCACTCCCCTCGTGTTGTTGCAGACCCCAACCTCTCCCACTCCCCTCGTGTTGTTGCAGACCCCAACCTCTCCCACTCACTCAGGCTTACCACTAGACGTCATCGTCTTCCTTTCGTTCTTAAACCATCCCTCCTCCCCCAGCAGCCCCTATTTTGCCTGTTAATTTTGTCTTTGGAACACCTCTTGCACAGGCCTTTCCCCTTTTCCCTTAACTCTGCCCTCAGAGGCGCGAGCCCTCATCACCTCCTACCTGTATTATTGAAATAACTTTTGGTTTGGTCTGCCTTCCACAAGTCTCCCTAAATCACCCAAGTGATTTTCCTAAAAGCACAGGATCCCCTTTGTCACCCCCCCCATACAATAAGCTCCAGCGGCTCCCCCTCATTTCCAGGATCCACTATAAAATCCTCTTATTCAAAACCCTTTCTAACTTATCCCATCATGTACTCTTAGATCCAGTGGCACAGACCTCCTTGCTGTTCTGGGGACCTGGCTCCACTACAGGTTCAGGATTTGATCAGAACTTTAAAATGAAAAGCACTTTGACTAATGAGTGGACCGTGGTCTGAAGTGGGGGGAAAGTTGAGATTGGGAGACTAATGAACAAGCCTTAGAAGCAGGCTCTGCCTGAGGTTAAGTGCCGGAGCTAGTTTGGTAGCTGTGTTAATCACTCAACTAGCTTTCTTCTGATTTGCTTTTGTGCTCAGTACTTTGCTAAGCCTGGGGATACGTAAAAAGGAAAAATGCTAGTTCTTGTCTTCAAAGAGTTTACATTCTAATGGAGAAAACATGAAAAGATACTTACAATGTGATTGTAATAAAAATTGTTCATACAATATTAATGCAATAAGGAGTTGGGCTAGGTAATAAAGACTGATGAAATAATTTTCAAAGGAAGAAAGTTTGTTGAAAGATGGGGAAGTAGGAGTAATTCTACTCTTCCTCTGAATCCTTTGCTTTAGAGGGCATAAAGGAAGAGAATTGTGGGGGTGGGGTACAGTATCTTGAGAGAACTAGGTTTCCATTGGAATGTGAATAAATACAAAATAAAAGGGGTAGAATATGGGTCGGGGTTCTGGAGGGTTTAGTGAAATAAGAAGTAAAAGAAGAATATGGTAGCACATTTTGGATGGATTTATATATGCCAGGGACTGTAAGCATTTTACAAATATCTCATTTGATCTTCATAGTTGAGGAAACTGAGGGAAAACCAAGGTTAAATGACTTCCCCAAAGTCCCATACCCCTGAGGTCAATTTTGAATTTAGGTCTTCCTGAGTCCAGCCCCAGTGTTCTATCCATTGCACTGTTTGGTTGCCTCCATATATTATATTAAATGCTAAAATTTAGCTCTTTAGCTGGAGGGTAAGACCATGGGAATTAGAGTACTCAAAAGAGGAGAAAGAGAAGTTTGTCACTTTTGCAGATGCTGAATCTGAATGAGAGGGCTAAGGAAAGCAAGATCAAGGATATTACCTTCAGTTTCCTGAAGTGACCAGTTGATAAGGGTTTCCATTTTCTAAGGTCTATGGTGATAGAAGATAATATTATCCTTTACCAATTCTATCAAGATTCAGGTTCTCTTATGGTCATAAGGTAGAAGTTCAATAGAGGAAGTTTAGAAAAAGTTAGAGGAAGAAATTCAATATAAAGGAACAATACGGAGCAATGTTCAAAAATAACAATACACTATTAGGTTGCACTGAGAAGCATTTCTGACAGGAATAAGCCTTGGTCAGGCTGTATCTGGAGTATTTTGTTTACTTTGGGGGAGCACTGTGGCTTTAGAAGGATATTGATAAAGGGAGAAAGAATGAAGGTTATAACTGGATGATTCCAACCTTCATTCAGTAAACATTTCATTGTCTTCTATGTGCCACTCAGTCCAGTTAAACTAACCTTCTTAGTGTTCCTTATGTACAACACTACCTCATGGAATGCATTTACCCTTTCATCTGCCTCTTAGAATTCTTATAATTTCCTTCAGATGTCAGTTTAGATACCACCTTCTCTTCCATGGCATCTGCTGATCTCACCCAGTCACTAGTCTCTCCACCCTTTCCTTCCCTGTTACCTTGTATGTGTTTATAATGTATGCATTTAAACTCCTTGAGGTCAGGGACTTTGTAATTGCTCTCTTTTTAGGAATTTAATAAATTATTGATGATTGTTTGCAAGATACTATATTTGGTGCTGGAATTACAAAAGCAAAAATGAAACAGGCCCTGATCTCAAGGATTTTATAGTGTTTTATTGATTACTTCTGCCTCAAGTTGTAGGTCCATTTTTTCCCCATTAAAAAAATATTTATTGAGCCTACTAAGTATAAGGCACTAAGGTAAATTCCAATATAAATGAGACATAGTCAAGGGACTTTTAGTAGTAAAGTTGATAAAACTAAGAAATTTGAGAAAAAATAATCACATTCTAAATGGATTAAAATTTAATCTGTATAGCCTAATTTGACCTCATTAACATAGATAACACATTTTAATACTAATGTTCTTATTTTATTTTTCCTTATTATTTTATGTTTATAATTTCTATTCTTTCTATCTTCTCTCATAGAACATTTTAAAGATTTCATACGTTGAACACAATATTAATTGCACTTTTAATAATGGGAAGAAGCTACATAGTAGAAGAAGCTGTTGGACAATACCTTTTAAACTTCAACAATCAAGAAAAGGCTTTTATTTCTGGTCTTTTGATTGGACAGGTATGTATATTTTGGCTTAGGTTTGGTTTTTTTTTTTTTTTTTGATAGGCCAGATATGTATCTTTTAAGAATGTATATTTTAACCTCAAATTCATTAATAGAACTTAGTTTTGGGGATGAAAAATATTATACAACCGATTGAATACCCAGGGTCTTAATTAGAGTTTGCTTTAGGCAGAATGATCCCTTTGCACTCCCTTTATCCTTTTTTCATCCTTCCACTTGTACATTTCTTTCCTTTCCAGTCCTGTTTTAAGTCTATTGTTTAACTGGAAAAATAGTTTTGTAGATGTTCTTTTATTTATAGAAAGCAAGTGATATAATTCATCAATTGCTCCTAAAGCCTGTATATTTTCTATCTTGTGTTTCATAATTATTGACCTTGCCTTCACTTGATTCTTTCCCATTTATTTTTTTCCTAGCTTCTTAACTCTTCACATTTTTTTTCCTTCTCACTTTCAAGTCAAATTCTTCCTTATACTTGAATGTGATGGCAAGAGCATGGACTTGGAGCCAGGATAGACCTGGCCTTGAAATTTCAGTTCTGATATTGATTACTTTGGTCATTGAGGGAAAGTCATGTGTTTTCTTGGAGCCTTAAATTTCCTCTTCTGTAAAATGGGGATAACACTAGAAGTGCTACAAAGGAAATGCCTTATCATCATCAAAGAACCTTAGAAATCTGAACTATTTGTTGTCTTTCTCTTTCTTTGACCATAGATTGGAATAGGTTTAGGGAGCAGGGAAAGAGACATAGGGGATAATATCTGATTTCATGTGGGTCTCTGAGAAAACAGGAAAAAAATAGGTCAAATTTAAGTATTAGTTTAGAAGATAATCTTTTTCCAATGCTCCCTTTGAAAAGAAAAAAAAATAGAAAAAGTAAACACCTTTCTACACACCTTATAATATTTTTTGTCAGTTTTAACTCAGTTTTACTGCTTTCCCATAACATTTCTTATACTCTACCTCCCTTTGAAACCCCATATGTCTGTGAGTGGAATATCCCCTCTTAATAAATGGCTAGGTGGTGCAGTGGATAGAGTGCCAGCCCTAAAGTCAGGAGTACCTGAGTTCAAATCCAGCCTCACACTTAATAATTACCTAGCTGTGTGGCCTTGGGCAAGCCACTTAACCACATTTGCCTTGCAAAAAAAAACCCTAAAAAAAAATTACTATTCTTAGTGAAGTCCTCTCAGGGTTAAAAATCATTAAAACAAAGACAGACTATTACTCTTACACTATTCTTAGAAGAGGGAGAGAGACCTTGCATTCCCAGTCAGACACCCTCCCAATTCTGCTAGGGAGTGAGTGAAACAGTAGACTATTTCCAGAAAGACCTTGCCTTCTTGCATTGATTCTATTAGGGAGGGAAATAGTGGAATACTTCCAGAGAAGAAACCTTGCAGTCTTAGCCACCTATTTGATAATGGACTGTGAGAACAGTAACCTGCCTTCTCTTGTTTGATAAGTAATAAACTAAGAAGACTTCGCATACTCAGACATTAATTCATTTAACAGAAGGTCATTAGAAATCTTCTGATACCCTTGCCATCTGGATGTTGAGGTATTATTATATTTTATTATTATATTTTATGAAAACCTTTTATTCTTCTCTTTGTTGCTGGATAGATTTTTTCACATAAAGATTGTAACTCTGAAAACCTTAACCAATCAGGTTGGAAGAGAGGGGGTTGGGGAGGGGGGATTCACACTAGGCCTTATAATCTTGCCTGACTGTCACCTGGGGTGGCTCCTTGATCTTCACTACCTTTGTGAGACTTGGGAGTGCCCTTTTTTTGAGAAAAGCCAAAATAAACTTTTTTTGCTCAGAGGAGTCTCCGTTATTTTTTTAAGTGGATTTTTATCCTACACAGTTTATGGTGCATTGGCCGGGAATCTTAACCCCCTCCCTGAGAGTCTTTTGGGCATAAGCACAAGCAGGCTCCATGCTGGGAGGTTATCAGCAACTTGTGAGTTATGCCCAGGAAGATCCCTTGAGGAGTGAGGGAAAGAACCCAAAGAGAGACTTAGCTGGAGCAAAACTGAAGCCAGAAGACCTCTGGCAGCAGGAGACCGGCACAGGGAAGACCCAGGAATGGTGACACAGGTCTGCAAGTTTGTGTACACGAGCCTAGGTATTGGAAAGTTCTAGGCGATCTGTCCTTGGTCCCATTAATTTGGGAGCAGAAAAAGAGGACGGAATGGGAAATACTCCCACACAATTAAATTGCCACTCTCAAGCGGTTTGAGGCCGAAGGGCTATTTGATGCAGTCGAGTCTGCCAGAATCGTCCAGCGGTCTGCAGGGAGAGATTCTGGGGAGCCCAAGCAGTTAGAGGCTGAAGGGCACAGGGTCTCAAAGTGCTGTCTGAAAGCTGGGGTATAAACAAAGTAAATACATCTTCCTAGGAGAAATTCTAAGAGACAGCATTAAGCTGAGGGAAAAAAATGGGAAGGTCAAATTTAAAGCATGGCTGCAGCAGTAAATTATTGTAATCACTCCCTGAAGTGCCAGGAGATAGTCCCTTGGGACTACAATTTAGTAATTGGAATAAGGAACTATAAAATATCAGGGAAAAGTGCAGAAAATGATAAAATGCTGTTGCCTTTTTCTCTTCCCAGCTTTTTCACTGTGATTCTATGTAGCTAGAATGCTTTCTCCTCCTCCTCTCCTCCCCCCTCCCTGCTGCTTTTTTCCAGGCGCTTGCCTGGTCTTTTTTTTTGGGGGGGGGGGGTTGTTATCTCTAGACCTTGGGAGAGAAACAGGAGCAAAAAGGGACTTTATTTTGAAGTTAAAGCCATAGGAAAGAGACAATGAAAATTACTAAATATGTTAAAGAAATCATATAAAGAAATGTTATTTTAATTTGGAAAAAGGTTTTGGGAAAAGTAAATCCCAGCAAGTCAAGAGAGTCAGGTTAATTCTGAAGTATATAATTTGATTACACAGAAATACCAAAAAAGGGAAACTAAATAGTTAATCTTTTACCAGAATGATATGGCAACATTATAGTTTCAAGATTCTGGTAATGTTAGTTATTACAGAGAGTGATGGAACAAGGGGGGGACCTAAGAACAGAAGAGCCCCCAAGAAATAATTTGGACCTGCCTCCTTATGAGAAAAGTTATGTGGTGTATTCTACCTGAAGAAGGGAGTAGGTAATATTCCAATTATGGGGAGACTAGAGCACCGGCCCTGGAGTCAGGAGTACCTGGGTTCAAATCCAGTCTCAGACACTTAATAATTACCTAGCTGTGTGGCCTTGAGCAAGCCACTTAGCCCCATTGCCTAGCAAAAAAAAAAAAAAAAAAAATTCCAATTAGGCTGTGAGATTTTTTTTTTAAGTAGCTGTTTGTCTTCTCAAAAGTTTTACCAGTTAAAATCAAGAAGTGTTAAATATTAAATGCTTTGAATGGAAAATGTTTTCTGGAAAGTGGAATCATGTCTGGTTTTATATAGCCAGTTCAGAACAATATTAACTACAGTTAAAAAGAGTTAATGAAAAAAAATAGTGGAACAGAATATTAAGGGAAAATAGAGGTTCTGAAAGTACTAGGAAGAGAATCAAGTTGTAGAGACAATTGGGGTTTTTGAATCATTTGCTAAATATGGAAATTGGTTAATGCATGTATACAGAAGATTTGAGCAGGTTTGATATTGTATAAGTAAAAGGATTGATTTGGGGGCCCTTGGGAGGTTATTTCAGATTCAATTAAGGGGTTTGGTTTTTTATTTTTAATGTTTTATGGCTCCTCCAGAGTTATAGGAGGAAAAAGAATTAATGGAAATGCTGTAATAGATAGGGATAGAATGATCTTGGTGGAAGCTGGCAGTCTGGATAGACTGAGTTACCTTAATCAAGGGGAATCGGGAAACACCAATTCACACTATGTTGGGGTATGGTTCATATATCTGGAAAAAATCTGGGCTGAGTGAGTAATGATAAATAGTAAAGGTACAGAATATATATATACATATATGTATGTGTGTGTGTGTGTGTGTGTATAACTTTAATATCTCAAATTGAGGGGAATCTCCAATTCCTAGAACATTAAGAAATGTTGGTCAGTAAGGATAGAAAACTGTTATAAGTTAGAGCATTGAGAAGTTAGAATTGCACTGATAAATTGCACTAATAAAAAGAATTTGCAACTTTTTTTTGGCTTTGAAAAAGAAAATGATTTAAGGTTATTTTGAATATGGCTTTTGGAATTTGAGAGAAGTATGAAGAAAATCTTGTAATCCTAAAAAGGGATTTTTAGCAACAACTGGTCTTAAGAATTTTTCTGTGTTGCAAAATTCTAGGGAGTAAAGAAAAAAATACATGAAATTGAAATATGTAGTGAAGAATTAGTAAACTGTATATAAGAATAGATTTAACCTTTTTTTTGAGAATTTAAAATTGTGTTACAATAATGAACAATGAATGAATTGAGGTCATCGTATCTAAGAAGAAGAAATTATATATATGTAAATGTAACACTAGCATGAGTAAAAAGTATACATTGGGCTTTTGAAATTATGATATGTATAAGGCTAAAATCCATGGAGAATCTTATTTTCTTTGTTTTAAAAATAGAAGTGTATTTGGAAGAGGATAAATAGCTTATAAAGCACAAATTTAGAAGAAATTTGTGTGTAAAAGATAATTATAAGGTTAACTTTAAGAAAACCTGTTTTGTTTTGCTTTAAGAAAATGAGATGTCAGCATGAAAACTTTGTTTCACGTATAGGTTAAGGATTTAATGTTAACTTTTAAAGAAGTAAAATTGCAGATTTCTTCCCCCATGTTAAATGCAGATTCATATTTATATTTATGATCTCAAAGTTGTAGTTGTTTGTTTTGAAGTAAAAGCACCTGAGCAACATGGGAAAGAAAATAATGATAGTAATTTGTGATTTTTTTGTGACAGTCTCTGGCTAATTGTTATGTGAGAATTCTTAGAATAATCTCCTAGCCAAAGGAAGTGTTTATTGTAATACAGCAGGATAGCCAACAAGCCTCTAATATACCATCTTTGTCCAGTAATAAAACAGATATGATTTGAGACAAAGGGATGTGGGTCTGCAGATTAGAAGTTAGTGCCACCAGGAGGATAGACCTTCTAATTGAATCATGAAACATATTTGGAAAGAAGTCTTTGGGGTTTTTTTGGTATGTCAAGGAATATTCCAGATGCTGGGAGAACTTGACCACTTTTTGAATGTTTAGAAAGTCACTTAATTGAATGTAGTCTGATAACAGGGACACTCAAGAATAGATATAGATGATATATGTATAGGGAAGGGGACTGGTTGATTGACCCCTCACCCCCAATCCAGATTAGAATTAGCATTTAGTCCTTGTGAGGTGGATTTGCTTGGAGATCTAATTGGAATTACTATTTTAGAACATGGGACTTTTAGGAGTGGCTAGGTGGGTGCAGTGGATAGAGCACCGGCCTTGGAGTCAGGAGTACCTGGGTTCAAATCCGGTCTCAGACACTTAATAATTACCTAGCTCTGTGGCCTTGGGCAAGCCACTTAACCCCGTTTGCCTTGCAAAAACCTAAAAAAAAAATGGGACTTTTAATTGACTTTTAGTTTTGTGTCTAACATCATATATGATCAGCAAGGGAAGTGCTATTGAGTCAATGCTCTCTTGAAGTCTGGAAGCCTGAAGGAGGTTTGGACACTATACAGGTGACAGGTGTATTGGGAGAACAAGCTGAAGGGGTGACTTTTCAGTGCAACCTGAGGTTGGACCCTTTTGATTTGACTTCCCCAAATATGACATTTGAATAATGTCTTACCAGATAAATCTAAGATTTGACTTAAGGCATTTGACTATCCACATGACCTCTGCCTGGAAACTGACACTCAAAATTATATCTATAAAGGAATTTTCCTTTCATGTCCCAGATCTTTATAGTTAAATCATCAAAGTCAGTCTGATATAGAAATTTTAGGTCAAGTGGAAGTTAAAAACTAGATAGTCCAGCATGTAATTTTAACCTCTGCTGTTAGCTACATGTTTTTTAGTTTTTGCAAGGCAAACGGAGTTAAATGTCTTGCATAAGGCCACACAGCTAGGTAATTAAGTGTCTGAGGCCGGATTTGAACTCAGGTACTCCTGACTCCAGGGCCGGTGCTCTATCCACTGTGCCACCTAGCCGCCCCTTATCTATATGTTTTGAGAAGAATAAAGATTCTTTTATTTTGTGCTAGGGAAAAGGATATTTAGGTAAGAAGAATAAAGGTTATATAATCTCAGGATACACTTCTGTGCAGTAGCAGTTTCAAGTACTACTTTGAGAAGGGAATGTAAGTCAGTTAAGTATATCAGGAGAAGAATCACCTATAGTTTAGTTAAGAGACATTTTGGGAAAAAAGAATTTAGTTAAGGATACTTGAGTTATTTTAATGAAGAGCGAGAGATTGAGGCTATTTGTATGTCACTTGCTGGACACTTTATACAAAGATGGTCATCTAATGTAAATGTTTAAGCTCAAGTAACTTGATAATTTTTTTTTTTTAGGTTTTTGCAAGGCAATGGGGTTAAGTGACTTGCCCAAGGCCTCACAGCTAGGTAATTATTAAGTGTCTGAGGCCGGATTTGAACCCAGGTACTCCTGACTCCAGGGCTGGTGCTCTATCCACTGCACCCATCTAGCCGCCCCCAATTTGATAATTTTCAGCATATTTACTTGTGAAGTAAACAATTATGAAAGTTGTATTTTTGTTAAAGTAATGTATGTATGTCACTGTGAAATATGAATTTTAATAGCTTTAGAATTTTATGGTCTGATGATGAAAATATGAATCTGTCTGATAAGATGTTGTATTAAGAAGTTCCTTTACCAGAGGAGATCTCAACAAGTCATCCAAATTGGAGATTGGAATGGACTCTGCAGATATACAGAAAGATACTGAATGTCTCCAGGGGAAAAGAAAGAGAGACCAAAAAGAAGATGGGTGCCAAGTGGACAGGAAGAGAGAGAATAGAACCTGAGAGGGTATCAAGGATAGTGTGAGAGGACTTCAGATGCCAAAATATATAGGTATATATATTTAGAAAAAAAGAGAAGGGATTGAGTGAAATATTCCCTCTTAAGAGTTAATTAATTCTTAGTAAAGTCCTCTCAGGGTTAAAAATCATTAAAACAAAGACAGACTATTACTCTTAGACTATTCTTAGAAGAGGAAGAAGAGGCTTTGCATTCACAGTCAGACACCCTCCCACTTTTGCTAGGGAGTGAAACAGTGGACTATTTCCAGAAAGACCTTGCATTGATTCTGTTAGGGAGGGAAATAGTGGAATACTTCCAGAGAAGAGACCTTGCAGTCTTAGTGAGCCATCTATTTGATAATGGACTGTGAGAACAGTAACCTGCCTTCTCTTGTTTGATAAGTGCTAAATTAAGAAGACCTTGCATACTCAGACATTAATTCATTTAACAGAAGGTCATTAGAAATCTTCTTCTGATACCCTCACCATCTGGATGGTGAGGTAATATTTTATGAAAACCTTTTATTCTTCTCTTTGTTGCTGGGTAAATTTTTCTTATAAAGATTATAACTCTGAAAAACTTAACCAATCAGGTTGGAAGAGAGGGGGTGGGGGGGGGGGGGTTATGCTAGGCCATATAATCTTGCTTGACTGTCACCTCGGGGCAGCTTCTTGATCTTCAATACCTTTGTGAGTCTTGGGGGTTTACTTTTTTTGAGAAAAAAAAGCCAAAATTTTCCTTTTTACTCAGTGGAGTCTATATTTTAAGTGGATTTTTATTCCACACATCTATAATATATTAAAGGTTAGAAGCAATAACAATGATAGAAATTTTTAAGACTGAGTTAACAGCTTTTAGTCCATATTTTTTCATATTTGCTTGTTGTCTAGATGATTCTGAACAAGGACTATAGAACAGGATGTCGATTATATGGTACCTTACATACATTTATTGAATTTTTTTCTGTATGTAGTCTAGTGACTAACTGGCCATGTATTTGATTTTTTTTTTAATTTTTAAAATCGCATTCTTTGAAGTTTGGGATTGTATTGCTTATTTTTAGCCTATTTTATGGAGTATTTTTGTTCAGAATATCCCTTTTCTCTTGCAAATCTTGACAAGGGCCAAGGACCTGGTTAACTGTACATTGTCTCCGTCTCTCTCTCTCTCTCTCTCTCTCTCTCTCTCATATGACCCTGGGCTTGTCTTCATATTATTGCTTCCTTAAGTATTTTGCTTGGGTCCAGAATTTGTCACTGTTATATCCTTCCTTGTGGAATTTACCTGTCCTGAATCTCCTAGATTTAGGGTTAGGGTCTTTTTTTTTTTAATGTGCTAAGTAGCCATTCTGTATTAATGAGAAGATTCCTCAGATAAGACTTTTTTTCCTCCTATACCTCTTTGCCCAATAATTTGTGCAATTTGACAGTTTTCCTTCTTATTTGCAAACCATTAATTTAGCCAGTTCTTGGTTATTGAAAGTTTTAAAAATACTAACACTAAACCTTGTTGTTAAGACAACTCAAATTCTAATCAAATTTTTCTTATAATCTACTAAGCAGTTTGCTCAGATAGGTCAAGATTTTGTCTATTAAGAGTTTTGGATTAAGTAGATTTAAATTATCAATGTTATTTTCAGCTCTCGCTACATACTATTGATATTTGATTGTAATGCCATTATTCATCATCATCATCATGTATTATTTAGAATTTTGTAGGATTTAGACTGTCCCTCAAAAAATATGTTTGTTATTGTGAAAAGAAAGTTTAACAAGGAGGAAAGCTTTTGGTTAGCTAAAAGTTGTAATAGTATACCTTGGGATATGTAGGATTTCCTCAACCATAAGGCTGGATGATAATATCCCAATAAACCAGACAGGGACATTCTGATCTAGAATAGTTTAGACTAGATGACTTCAGAGCCCCCTTCAAACTGAGAGTTTTTGAGTTCAGGAGTGGAAAACGTTTTAGAATGAAAATTTTTAAAATCTTTTTTATTATTATTATGAACTGGAATAGAAAAAGAAGATTCTATAAAATATCATTAGACCATTCATCTTGAGTTTAAATACACACACATACATATGCATCATAATATGTTCAGCCATTCCTTGGTTAATGAGTATTCTTTGTTTCTTTGCTATAACCAAGGTTATCAGGCTGTATATTTTCTGTAATCATTTATGAGACTGAAGCATTAAAAATGTCATTGTATAATGGTAACTAATTTAGAAAATTAGAAATATTTTGCTGTAAGTATAATTATAAAACTAATAAATCAATTGACATGTTTGTATTAGTTTTTATATATGCCATATCTGTATTATTTAATTAGATATCACTGATAATTTTTACTTTATTTTGTAACTTTTGTGTTGTGAACTTACGTGATCAACCAACACAAACATTTCAGTAGATGTAAAAAAGGAAAGAGGAATATATGAAAACTACTATAGACCTCTATGATGTAATTTATTTTAGGAAAGTATGCTTTAAATTTAACACAGTAGAAACAGTTACCATTTTTTTTTGTTTTATTAAGTGTTCTTCACAAAGGGATTATGTAGTTCTTGCCACCAGAACACCACCCAGAGAAGAGCAAAGTGAAACTACAAAATCTTCTCAGTCACAACTGGATGACTTAGATGAAGAATGGACTACAGCACATGCCAATCAGGTGTGTTAATTTTATAATATATTCAAGTATTAGATATATATTGTTTAACTTATTTTGATTAATATATAAAACTGAACTGGAATATTATATTGATCTCAACTTTGAAAAACTATCAGCACATGTTATAATGGTATTTTTGTTATAATAATGATTGTTTTTGATTCTCATTCATATATAGCTTAACTTACTTGTATCTACTTTAATCTTATTTCAATCTTTCTTCCCCCCATGAACTGTTTTTAAAATATTTTGTTTACCTAGCTGTTGTGTGCAACCTCAACCAACAAATGAACAAATAATTAATTGCCTAATGTCCAACTTAACTGTATAGAGACTCTTCACATTTATTTAGGTTGTTCCTTGTAAAGTAGATATAGTTTTTGCTGGAAGGGTACTTGAAACCTTTCCTTTAAAGAAGACCCTGTCAGAGTTAACCAATCCAGGGGCATTCATATGCTATGATTCAAAATAGAAGTAGAATTTTTTCTGAGTTAAGTTGGCAAATCTGCTCTGTAGAAGTTTTGTAATGTATTCCAAATCCTAATGAAATATTTAGATTATATTAACAAAAGGCACATGTGTTAGTATGGATTAAGGTTTGTATTTAGCATTGCTAGCAAACTTAAAAGTAAAATAAATACTAAAGATGTGTTGAAACTAAATATAGAAAATTTGAGAATTTTCCAAATGTACTACAAAATAGATTAGAAAATTAGTTCATTTTATTACTAGTTTGTAACATTTTTTTGAAGTCCAAAAAACCCTGTGTTTACTTTAAAGTTTTCTTTATGCTGAACTTAATCATTTACAAATCAGAGAATTAAAGTAAACAAATATCTTTTGTTTGAGAACAATAGATCATTCTTAGGTTTTTTATGAAAGTCATATATTTATTAATTTTTATTTGGATAAAGGGAGAAATACCAGAACTTCACTACAGTATTTTTCACTACATTATTTCTTTGAAACAAAATTTGTTGTATGTACTTTAATTTCAAAATATCTCATTCTAAGGTGGTTTCAATTATAAGGGATTCCATGACATGAATACCACAGACAAGATATTCCAAAATGCTTAGCAGACAGTAAACTCAGTGACTTGGCTAATTTAAATTTCTTGATACATCAGTTTTCTGTTGCACCTTGGAAAGGACTTAAAAATAGTAGGTGCTCAATAAATGTTTAATGGGTGGAAAAATCATATAATAAGGAAAACTAATTACAAACAAAAAATCATTATTCTAGTTAATATTTTAATTAATTTCTTTGCTTAGGTATCTAGAATGCTACCAGGAGGTTTATTAGTTCTTGGAATATTTATTATTACTACTCCGGATCTTGGAAAAGATGTTCAGAATGCCCTGCGCAGGGTAGGTGTCAGCACATGAATAATTCTCAGTATAGTTTGGGTATTTATTGTTTTACAATTTTATGAGAAAGTCACTGGTTTTAGTTGGTTAATGCTCACAAAATATTTCTATAATCAAGCTGACTTGCTTGCAAAAGGTTGTTTCCAAAAATCTATGATAATGGAAAAACACAAAGTTAATCAACATCCTCTAGGAAGTCATTTGTCAGTGACCATGTACGAGACTGGTCCCATGTAGGCTTAATGGCCAGGCAGAATGTCTTATGACTGCTTCAATTCAATGAGTCTGGGTTGTAGCCCAGAGAAGTGGGGAAATTATACTCTTGAAAAGAAGTCAGACCATCTTATAAACTCTGATATTAAGCAGTCAAAGTGTCTTTTAAATCAAGCTAATTTCTAAATACTGATTTCGATCATTAGATAACTTCAATTAATAATAAATAATACAGAATATGTTGGGGTATCAATTTTAAACTTTACAAGTCATAACACTTAAATACTAGCTTTCTATATGCTTGTTGGACTCTGAGGAAGCAAAACTACTGTGATCAGCAAATATACAGTTAAGTAAAGTTATTTGAAGAAGGAGTGATCACTAATGCTTGAGAGATGAGGGAAGGTTTTACTGACGTTATGACAGACACCCTTGCTGAACCTTGAAGTAAGGTGAGGATGGAGGTACAGAAGGAGTCATTGTAGACAGAGAAATGCTTGATGAGGATCCTCATCTGCGAAGTGGAAAATTGAGGTTGGAGGTGACTTTTAAATCAATCTGGCTGAAACTTAGAGTGAATGAAGTAGAGGGTCATGAAATAGGGATAGCAAGGTAGGTTTGTGACAATTTGTAGAATCCCAAGTTAAGGGATTTCCCCTTTGAATTAGCAGATGTCATCAAGCACCTCACATGAGCCATTCTTGGTAGAATACTGATTCCTAAAGTTTGCTATAAATGTTAGACAAGCAGATCTGGGACCACAATGACTCCATCTTGTGACTCAGTTCTTTATCTAACTTAGTTCCCTTTCTATTCAGTTATGGGTTAAGTACAATTCCTGTCTTGGAAAAAAACGTTAGTCAATTTTGGAAGTTATGAGAAAACTTTTTTTCATTATTTTAACCTAACCCTACATGAGGTGGGAAGCTGGACCATCTCTAACTGTTGTTTAGAGACCTTTAAATAAAGATCTAAGTTATGCTAACCAGAAACCCAGTCAGATTCAAATACTGATGCAAAGCATTTTCTCTTAATTAGGCATTAAACACCAATGTATAATGTAATTATGTATCAAGCAATCCATATGTCTTATCTGATGAATCAATTGTTGTTTCCTTGTTCTTTTCTTTGAATACAGACACTTAAGAGTAGAGTGGAACACTTCTTTTTCTGATTTCAGGGAATTATATCTGTTTGTTCTCCCCTTCCCAACTTAGAAAGTCCTTAATCTTTCCTTTAATTACAAATTAGATTACTTAATCTTGAATCCTGGTTTATAGTCTATTAATTGTTTTCTTTGACAAAATGCATAAAAATCTGTTTCCCCCTGTTGTATTTAGGGTCCATTGTCAGACTGAGGAGTCCTGATCCTGATTTGTTACACAGTTGCATACATTGCTTAATAAATCAGTATGCTTGGAAACTCAAATCTTTGTTTTCTCAGTCATTTTAATCAGTTGTGATGCATCACACAAGTGACATAGAGCGACAGTTTTCCCTTTGGCCCTAATAGTTGTGTGGCTCTTTTTTGCCCTAACCTATTTTAGAAGTTTTGGAAATTTCATGAGTTTCAGTTCTATAATGGAATTCTAATGAAGTGGTTTTGAAAAACTTTGTTTCTAGTTGAAATTAATTTTTCATTTTATTTTGAATAACATTTTCCTCCTATCTTTCAAATGCTGGTCATTTAAAATTAATATATATTTAACTTATTTCAGATGAAAATCATAGACTTTTATTTGAATGGTATTTATTCAATTAATTGTTATCATTTGCTCTTAAATACTCAGTTATTTTTATCCCTAAGAATGAAACCCAAAGTAGTTGATAGCTGAAATCCTTACATTATTTTAGTATTAACATACAGTGGTATGTTAAGAGAAGGAAAAAAAAATTTGTTATTTCTTCTCAGCTAGTGTTTGCTGTGGAAAAATCTTTAACTAAAAAAAGACTATGGAATCTCACAGAAGATGACATCTCAGACCGGGTCACACTTCATGTCTGCTCATCTACAAAAAAGTATCTTTTACATTGGGTGTTTATACTATTTGAATATGCTACTAAAACTATATATTCCTGTACCTTTCTTCATAAATTCAGTCCATTTGTCATGATTTATAAAATTTTGCATGCTGTATAATTTGTGAACAATATTTGCTGTATAAAAGATGTCTTATCTGTAAATACTCATTCATGCATAGATAATTGAGAAGTTCATCAATCTGACCTTCATGGGAAAAATTGTCTCCTCTTTCTTAATTGAGTCTAATTTTTAAGCAGCTAAATGATGAAGTGACTGGAAACACTGTACCTAGACCAGGAGATCTTGAGTTCAAATCCTGCCCCGGACACTTCATTATCTGTAATCCTCAGCAAATCACTTAACCTCTGTTGAGAGGATAATTATAGTGTTTTGCAAATCTTAAACACTACATTTTGCTGTCTATTGCTGGCTATGGCTATTAATTAAAAATAGAAGAGAACGAATTTGGCTACAGGTTTATCTTCTACTACACAGATAAAGAGTTTACAAACTCCTGACATCCAGAAGGACTCTTGGTTCTCTTCCCTCCTCTTTCCTTTTATTATTTGGGAAGAAGGGAGAAGGAGAAGATAAACTGGTCTTGAATTGGAATTTCTGTGTATTCTAGTTCTGTGTATTTATGGTGGTTTAAAAAATGTTATTGGAACTATATGTATTATGAATTAAACTTTTTGTGGAGTTATTTGGAAAAGTAACCACTATTTATTGCATTGGTAAATGTGTTTCTAAATAACCTGTTGGTAAGCTGAGGATTACTTGCACTTAAAGACAAAGAATATACATATCTTTTGAAAATTTCAAGGTGACTGCTATTTTACTACATAAGAGAGATAATTAAGTTAAAGCAGAAGAAACTCATTCTCCATATTATAAAATTTATTGACTTTATAATTTTGTAGCATAATCTGCCCATTTTCCCTCATTCTGAATCACCCCAAAGAGAAGAACCAGAAGCAAAGTTGAAAAAGCATATTTCAACTTCATATAAAGAGATAATTTACTAACACTTGGAACTATTTAGAAATAAAATGGCCTGCTTGGGAAAGGGATGGATGCAGTGAGTTCTCTTTCATAGGAAGGATTCATGCATGGATTAGGTGACCACTTGTTTGAGTTTTAGTAGACTGAAAGTTTAATTAGCATCAAGTGATGGACTTTTGCTGGGTAGTTCTGGCAACTGCAGAACAGAGGGAGATAGACATTTATATATTTTACATAGCTTTAAGACAGGTGGCAGCCTATCAAATGAGGCTGCTTAGCCACTTTCCTTATTTGACCAATTGTCTTTCAAGAGGTAATTCCTGCTCAGGTTCAGATTTGATCCCATACAGAATAGTTCTTGTTCTGCCCCATGTTATGGGTTATTGATGAAATCAATTAAGTTCTGCCAATATTTAATATCAGCTATATGCAAGTTACAGTGTTTGGTACCACAATCACATTAGGCAAGAAACAAAACAGTTTCTGCAACATTTTTCATGTTTTACTTCTCTCAAGAGTTCAAGGGTGCATACAATATGCAGGGGTCTCTTTGACTTCTGATAGTCTTTATCTTAACATAAAGAAAATAAGGGAAAGGGAGAAGTAGGAAGGAAGGGGAAAGAAGAGCACTTTACAGACATTTCATTTGATCCTCACAGCAACCCTGAGTGGTAGTGCTAAAATTATACTTAATTTTCAGTTGAGTAAACTCCTGAGGCAGGCAGGTTGACTTGCCCAAAGTCATATAATGCCTTGAGTGTCTGAGGCTGGATTTGAACTCAGTCCATGTCTCCAGGCACAGTGCTCTATCCATTGTGACACTTCCTGTCCCCAAAGAAAATTTGAAATTCTGCAGCAGTGAATCACCTTTCAAAATACCATAGCTGTTCATACATTCCTACATTCATACTTACTGCTTTTGTGTGCTTTTTTAAAAAAAATTCTTTTTTTTGTAATTAAAACATTTTTCTCTTCCATCATCCTGAAAATTCAAGTCAGTGGCATTTATTAAACATTTTTATGTGCCATGCACTGGGAGGGGGGGGTTGGTCAGTGAATGGCAAAGGAAAATCCCTGCTCTAAAGAGCTCCCAGTTTAACAGAGACAACATGAAAGAAAGAAAAATAAAACCCTGTAATAAACATGTGCAGTCAAACAAAACAAATCTACATCAGCTATACCTAAAAGTGTATGTCTCCTTCTTCATCTTTAGTCCAGCACCTCCTTGTTGGAAGATAGGTTGCATACTTACTCATTGGTTGTCTTAAATTGTGGTTGGTCATAGTATAGAACGGAATTTTGGGGTTTTTCAAAGTTGTTTTCCTTATGATGTTCTGTATAAAGAGTTCTTTTTCTACTCTCCTCATTCTGGAATAGTTTATACAGCCTTCCAAGGATTTTCTGAAACCATTCCCTTTGTCATTTCTAAAAGTGGTAGTATTCCTTAATATTCATATTATTTGTTTAGCCATTTCCAGTGATGTTCATTCCCTTGGCTTCTAGTTCTTTGTCACTACAGAGTTGCTCTAATTATTTGTGTACATCTGAATCTTTTTTCCTTTTTTAAAATGTTTTTTGCTTTTAATGAAACATTTTTATTTAAAGTTTTGAGTTCCAAATTCTACCCCTCTATCCCCTTTCCCCTGTCCCTTTCCTTAGACAGTGAACAGTCATATATAGGTTATACATGTGCAATTATGTAAAGCATATTAGTCATTTTGTAGAAGAAAACTTGAAAAAAAAAGAAAAAAGTGTGCAAGATCTTTTTTAATTTTCTATACATATAATTATCTGTTTTACATTTTGGGGCAGCTAGCTGGCACAGTGGATAGAGCACTGGCCTTGAAGTTAGGAGGGCAGGAATTCAAATCTAGTCTCAGACAACTGATGTACTAGCTATATGACCTTGGGCATGTCATTTAACCCTGATGATCTCTCCTCCAGGGTATCTTCAGTCCTCCTGATTGAGATTTGGCCAATGGACCCAGATGGCTCTGGAAGAGAAAGTGAGGCTAATGGAGTGGCACAGCACCCTTCACTCAAATATAATTCATATGCTTATCATGACATCACCTCCCTGATGTCATGATCTTTGAGAATGAAGGACAAACATCATCATTTTACATTTTGTAATGCCCTCTATTTCTTCCTTGGTCCTAAAATAATCTCCTATCCATAAATCTGATAGATTTTATGTATAAAAATTTTGACCTTATCTTCTTATATGGTGTGAGATGTTGGTCTTTACCTAGTTTCTACCATATAGTTTTCAAGTTTTCCCAGCAGTTTTTGTGAAATTTTTGTGAGATGACTTTTTGTTCCAAAAGCTTGAATCTTCAGGTTTATCATTATTATAAATAACAGTGATCATTTCCTTTAATATAATTTGTACCTAATCTGTTCCACTGTTCTGCCACTCTATTTCTTAACCAATACCAGATTGTTGATAATTTCAGCTTACATTTTAAAATCTGGTATAGCTAGATTATCTTTATTCACATTTTTTTATTGTATCCCTTAATATCCTTGAGCTTTTTATTCTTCCAGATAAATCTTAATTTTTTTTAGCTCTATAAAATAATTTTTTGATAGTTTGATTGGTATGGCATTGAATAGATAGATTAATTTAGATAGAATTGCTGCTTGGCAAGTTGGGCTAAATAGCTCTCCTTCCTTCTACTATGTAAGACAGGCTCCTTGCTTCTTTTCTTTCTCACTGAGATACCTTGAGGTACCTTCCCCAAATTTTTTCTCTTCTTTTTGGAATTGGTCATTCTCGGCCTGTTTGCCTTATTTCATTCTGACCTAACCTTAATGACTGAATGACTGTTGCTTCAGCCAAACTGGAACCTGGGAAAAGCTGAACTTTAAAAAACCAATACCTTTCACTGCATCCTGGACCATCTCCAGTCATCCTGATTTGTATCTGGCCACAGGACTCAGATAGTTCCAGAGGAATAAGTGAGGCTTGCATAACACCCCCCCTTTCAAATCCAACTTACTTACACATCATAGCATCATCTCCCTGGTGTCTAGGTCTTCTGAGAGAAAGAAGAACAGACGACAGCTCCATGACATTTGATTTGTTTTGTTTTGTTTTTTTTTTTGACTGCTTGCAAACAATACTTTCTCCTTCATCTATGAGCTCTGGGATTTGATTATGATGTTCCTGGGAGTTTTCATTTTGGGGTCTCCTTCAGAATCAGTGGATTCTTTCAGTTTCTATTTTGCCCTCTGACTCTACTATATCAGTCAGTATTTCTTGAAAGATGTTTCCCAGGCATTTATTTTTTTGATCATGGCTTTCAGGTAGTCCAATAATTCTTAAATTATCTCTCTTGGATCTATTTTCTAAGTCAGTTGTTTTTCCAATGAGAAATTTCACATTTTTTTTCTTTTTAGGTTTTTTTTTTTTTGGCAAAGTAGCAGGGTTAAATGATTTGCCCAAGGTCACACAGCTAAGTAATTATTAATTATCTGAGGTCAGATTTGAACTCAGTTCCTCCTGACTCCAAGGCCGGTGGTCTATCCACTGTGCCACCTAGTTGCTCCCACATTTTCTTCAATTTTCTTTTTACTTTTTTATTTTCTTTTATCTTGGTATCTCTCAGAGTCATTAGTTTCCACTTGTTCGATTCTAATATTTAAGGAATTATTTTCTTCAGTGAGTTTTTGCACTTTCTTTTCCATTTGACCAGTTCTATTTTTTAGCAAGTTGTTTTCCTCAGTAAAATTTTGTATGTTTTTTCCCATGCTATTGACTCAGTTCATGGTTTTCTTTCATACTCTCATTTCTTTTCCCAATATTTCTTCTACTAATTGAATTTACCTTCTAAAAAATTTTAAGCTCTTCTAGGAATTCTTTTTGGATCTGAGAACTGAGACCAATTTACATTCTTCTTTGAGGCTTCACATGTAATTATTTTGATATTCTTATCCTTTTCTAAGTTTATTAATCTTTCCTGTCACCAGAGTAGCTTTCTATATAGTCAAACCTTTTTGATTTTTGCTCATTTTTTTTTTGCCTTTTTTTGTGACTGAGTGTTTTTATGTGAGAGTTGAGTTCTGTCCCAAGTGTTTTGTGCTGGGCCTCAGGGGCTAACTGATGGTCTCTTCAAGGCTTAGCTCCTTCTTTCAGGAAGGGGTTAGTTACCCTTTTAGCTTGTACTGAGGGGTGGCGTCTCCCCCCCTGGCCTCCCCTCTCCTGCTGGCTTGCCTCAGGGACGGACCTTTCCCTGAGTTGCTGTTATAGCTGAGTCTTTCTAGTGGCTGACTCCAGAGGAGTAATCTCCTTACTGGTCTGCCCAGGGATGGGGGTCGTACAGCTGGATTACTATGGAAACAGTCTGTCTTCCCGCAGACCTCAGTGAGGACAGGCCACACTGTTGGCCAGCCCCAGGATAGTGCTTCACTCCTGGCAGCAGCGGGGTCAGGACTCTGCCGGTGACTTGTCTGAGGGTGGGATGACTGCATTTGCACCTTGCTGCGCTGCTCATTTGCCCAGGGGGCTGCTGGTGCATTGCCCCAGGCTTGGAGCTTTTGATCTCCGCTCTTAGACCCTGTTGTCCTCCCCACCAGTGAGACAGAACATTCTACTGTGCTGGTCGCCTGCCCCCCCCTGCTCCTGGAGTAACTCTGAGGCAGTTTTCTCATTGTTTGGAAGGGAACTTGGGCTGGCTTCAGAGGTTTCCTCCTCTCTCAGCCATCTTAGCCCTGGATGCTCCATGATAAATGATTTTGAAACCTCTTTTTCAAATGACTTTGGATTTCTTCTTTTGAAAACTAACTGTATCCTTTGACCATTTTGTCAATTGGGGATGTCTTTGAGTCTTGGGAATTTGAATCAGTTTTTGGAATGAGAAAGTTCTCTTTTTCATAGAAACTTGTCACAAAGATTTTTTTTCCCTAGGCAGTTATTTTCTTTCTAATTTTGGTGTCATTGGTTTGGTTTGTGCAGAAACTTCTTTAATTTTATGCAATCAAAATTATCTATTTTATTTTCTGTAATCTTCACTCTCCTACCTTTGTTCATGAACTCTTCCCTTATTTAGAGATCCTGAAGACAATTTCTTTCTTGTACCTCTAATTGGTTAAATGATGTAACTTTTTAATATTTCAAGTCATGTTTCCCTTTTTTTTTCTCTTTTCTTGGTGGATGGTGGGAGATGTTGCTATAAGTCTAAATTTACTAGATTGTTTTAGTGGATAAAGCCTGGCCTTGGAGTCAGGAGTACCTGGGTTCAAATCTGACCTCAGACACTTAATAATTACTTAGCTGTGTGGCCTTGGGCAAGCCACTTAACCCCATTGGCCTTGCAAAAATCTAAAAAAAAAAAATTCTTACCCTAATATCTACAACCTTTGTGTTTATATCATGCTTAGCTACTAAGTTCATTTGTTTCTGTATTTTGTGTACCTGCTGTGTTCCACTGATTGACTTCTCTATTTAAGATCTTTAGGTACTATTGCCATTTTTAATTTCATTGACTCAGTCTGCCCATAAACATTAAACATTTCTATACTGATTTATATTTATTTTAATTTCTGCAAATAGTATTTTATAGTTATACTCATATAGGTTCTCTGTGTGTCTTTGCAAGTAGATGATATTTTGGTACATTCTATAGTTATTTGTTTTTGTTTTTGCAAGGCAATGGGATTAAGTGACTTGCCCAAGGTCACACAGCTAGGTAATTATTAAGTATTTGAGGCAGGATTTGAACTCTGGTCCTCCTGACTCCAGGACTAGTGCTCTATCCATTGTGCCACTTAACTACCCCCATTCTATAGTTATTTTAAATATAATTTCTCTATTTCTCCCTGTTGGGTTTTGTTGATAATAAGCAGAAATGCTGATGATTAATGTTGACTATATTTGACATACATAAATTTTGCTGAAGTTATTCTTGAAGTTAATATTTCTATTTACTCTCTAGGTTTCCCTAAATGAAGCATATTATCTGTAAAAAAGAGTTGATTTTCTTTTTTATCTATTCTTTTTTAGACTCTCAATTCTTTTTCTAATTGTAGCTGGCCTTTCTTGCATTATATCAAATTATAGTGGTGATAGATACTTTATCATTGATCTTTACCACTGATATTATTAGAAAGTCCTGTAGTTCATTTTATTTCATATAATTCTTGCTCTTGATTTTTAATATATAATGCTTGCCATATTAAGGAAAAGTACTTTTATTCTTTGTTTTTTCCCCTTAAAAATAGGTTTTGTATTTTGCTAAAAATTTTTCTGCATTTATTGATAATAATTATTTGATTTTTGTTGTATTTTTAAAAAGATATGTTTTATAGTTTTCTAATCTTGAATTGACTCTCCATTCTGGGTGTGAAATCCATCTTGATAATTTATGCTATACATTTTTCTATTCTCTTTGCTAATATTTTATTTAAAAATTTTGTAGTGATACTCATTAGTTATTGATCTATAGTTTTCTTTTTCCATTTAAAGGACTGCTAGGTGGTACAGTGAATAAAGCACTGGCCTTGGATTTCGGAAGCCAGGAGTTCTAATGCAACCTCAGACTCTTGACTCTTACTAACTGTGTGACTTTAGGCAAGTCACTTCACTAATTGCCTCTCATCCAGGTCTGCCTTCAGTTGTCCTGATTCCTATCTGCCACTGGACCCTGAAGGAGAAAGTGAGGCTGGTGACTTAGCACAGCTCCCGCCACTCAAATCCAGTTCACATACTTGTCATGGCATCACCTCCTTGAAGCCATGGTCTTCTTTGAAAATGAAGGACAATCAATATTATTCTCTATTTGATTCTTCCTGTTTAAGATATTTCTTTTCTCTAACATGCTTCCACAGTATTTTGAAAAGGAAATAAAAAATAGAGGAGAACATTTTAGATTGAAAGTTATAGAAATATTAGTTTACTGCATTCATAATAAAGTTGATACCAGTTTTCTTACCTTTTAAAGCTGCATTGACTAACTTTAAATAGATATTAGTACTTGTTCTTTTTCCTTTTGTCTTATTCTTTCAAATATTTATTTCATTTGTATTTCCTTAATTAGTCAAGAATTTGTTGTCGCACTTATGATATCCGTGATTCAAAGGTAAGATAAATATTTTTCTCCTACCAGTTTATCTTGAGACCAACAATGTTTTTTTTAATTCTGCTTTTGTAATTAGTTTCAGTGCATTTATTTCAGCATGCTTCTTTCTTCTTTTGATGGATAAAACTAGCTAGAGTTTTACTTTACATGAGTATAATTAACATTATTACAAGCATTTCAGATCTGTAGTAAGGTATTTAAAAATACATTTTTGATAATCAGAGAGAGAGGGAAAAAATTTCCCAGGGTTTCAGCAGTATAAAATACAAATGCAGAGTCAGTCTCTAGTCCATTGTCCAGGCCACTTGTATGTTTCACTACATTCCAATCAAAGGGGCTTGCTTGCTGTTTCATAAACACAATGTTTTATCTTTCATCTTCCATCTTTGTTGAATAACCCCTCTAATAGAAGGAACTTTCCCTCCTCCCTGAGAGAACACCTAATTTTTTTCAGAGCTAATATACTGAAACATTTTCTCTCATTCTCATAGAAATTATTTTATGCATGTTTTATACTGGATTTTTCTTGTACACATTTCTTAATAATAAGAGTATAAATTCCTTTAGGGCAAAGAGTATTTGATTTTTGTCTTGTATTTCTAGCACCCCATAGAACCTGAAAAATGTTAGTTGCTGCCCAAATGTTGGTTGAATTAAAAATTAAATTTATGAATCCACTTGAATTCAAGTAACCCCAGTTGAGATGATAATATTGTAGAAACCTGGTGTCATTTGTTTTCAGTTATATGATGTTAGCTGCTGTTAGGGCAGGTAAAAAAACTAGAGATTGAAGCATTGTCAATTGGCAACTTTGCAATCCCATTTTCTTTCCAGTTAGCAAAGTCATAAGACCTCAGGAAACAAGCCTGAGGGTTCAGGCTTAGTCATGAATTCAGTTTGTTTCCTGAGCTGAGTATATGCTGCTTCTGTCTACACTTAAAGAGAGAGAGGCTGAGGACAGTTGTACCTTTTAGACAGACATAATGCTATTACCTCCTTAATTAATAGAATGGTTGGCTTTGCAATGGACTCAGAAACAGTCTCTGGCTACAGTATAATATACAGAAGAAGGAAGAGGTGAGCAAGAAGAGACATCCACAAAAAGTTCCTGATTAATATATAACTTCTTAATCTGTATATACAGGATAAATAAAATGCAAGGAATAGTCTCTGGGGGAAATCACAAAGATTATAATAAAAAGTTTGTTTAAAGTAGTTAAACCAGAGATTTAAGCTACCAAAGAGATAAAAAGATCTCCATTTAATGACAGTTTGTGTAATTGTCCAGATAGTCTTAAAGCTCAATGAAGACAAAGAATCATAGGCACGAAAGAGATCAACCTTCTCTTTTACTAATGAAGAGATGGTCTGCTGAAATCAGATAATGCATTGAGACTTCTCTACTGTTGTCTTTACACCATTTGGATCAACCTACAAATGATAATTCCTGTGTTCTCAAAAACAGATACCTAGGGGTGGCTAGGTGGCACAGTGGATAGAGCTCTGGCTCTCGAGTCAGGAGTACCTGAGTTCAAATCCAGCCTCAGACACCTAGCTGTGTGGCCTTGGGCAAGCCACTTAACACCATATGCCTTGCAAAAACCTTTAAAAAAAAAAAGATACCTACACTTACGGATATATTTTTCAGCACAGGAAAGAACTTGATGACAGTTATCGTATTCCTTGTAAATATTTCGAGCTACTTATAATATGATTTTGATTGATAGTACTTCTATAAGTCATTTGGACTTTTTAAAAACAAATTCATAGTATTGTCATTCTTATTTATTTTTTAGTAATGTATCAAATTATATATTTAAAACATTAATTAAGTTATTTCCTATTTAGGGCTACTTATGAGAAAACTAATACTTTAATAGAGTGTCATTGGAAGTGTATATCCATCTCTCACCTCATCATTCCTTAAATTCTTTAACATATTCAAGAATACAGTGTTCTATGCTAAAGAAGTCTCTTAATGTTTGCAGGAAACTCCTGTCAGAGATATGTAAGAGTTCCTGGGCTCTTGTGCTTGCAAAATTAAGTTATTTATTATAGAATTTCAGAGCCTGGGATGTTTGGCATAGTAGACACATAGGCATTGTACACAGTAGACATGTAATAAATACTTGTCAGCATGTATCAAATGTAAAATTCCAGGTGTTAGAGAAGTGGTCTCTTAATGAGAGATGAAGCCATAGTGCCCTTTGACGTGACAGCCTCATGTCTTTGGTGTATCTTGAGAAGAAAAGAGCTAGTAAGACTTAGAAGAATAGGGAAATTTAATACATATTTTAAATTCTGGAAGCTTTGGTTCTGGTAACACCTCTGTTTTATATCTGTGTTCCAGAATCTCCCAGAGTTTATAATAAACCTTAGGAGAAATTGAGATAGTAAGAATTTGTATTTTCATAGAAATCTGACAGTTTTTGAAAGTTCTTTCTCCTATAACATAATTGCTTATCCCCATGCTTTTTATAGCATCGATCGATAATATATTTTTATTTGAAGTGCATCATTTTATCTGTGTTAAATTTCAATCTTGTTTTCCTTTTGGTCACTTTTAGAGTTCAGCAAAACCTGCAGACTGGAAATATCAAAATGGACTATCTACTTCATGGCTCTCTTTAGATTGCACAATTCATGTTAACATTCATGTCCCACTTTCAACTACAACTGCCAGCTATCCCCTGGAGAAAAATACAAAGGTAATATATAAAATAAAATTTACAATAGTATTAAATAGATGTTGAGTGTATTTTTTTCTTTTCCATTATTTGACACCATTATGCATTAATTTGTTGTGTTTGTGTCTTCTTTCTCCTTGTAGGTTATAAGTCCCTTGGTGGTAGGGATAACTGACCAGTGCCTTATAGTTGTTGGCACATATCATTTTCTTGGTTAATATCTTTATTGCAAAATAAAGTTTCTTTGGTTAAGGCCTTAATTTAGCTCCCTTACCTTTCCTAATACCTTTTTGTATCATTTCTATTCTCAGAATCTCGGACTTAGGATTTCTTTTTTTGATTGCTTTTTCCTTTTTGTCCTTTGCATTAACAAGAAAACTGAAATTATTTGATATCTTTCTTTTTATTTCTTTTTTTTTTGACTTTTGCAATGAGTAGGTATCTGATTAATTTTTTTTTGCATATATTTTCATATATTTAGGGAATTATACATTAGAGAGAAGATGAGGATTTAAGATTTTATTTGGAACAATTAAAGATTGGGGATATATTGCAAGTTTTCTGAATATGATGGCAAGAATATTATTTTAATATTAAATGCTGTCAGTGCTTTTAGTTTTTGAAGAACTTTGTCAACATAAAAGGCAGAAATCTGTTAAAGTAGAAATTATTTAATATATTCCTATACCTGAAGACTTAATGATATTGTTTTTCTATTTAGAATGGACTTGCACGCTGGGCCAAGCAAATTGAAGGTGGTATGTATTTGATCAATGGACAAGTTAAAGAAGAAGATTGTGAACTGTTGGAAGGACAGGTGAATTCAGGAAATTATTATTGAGCTATTAAGTGACTTTAAAGTATTTTCTTTTAGATGAAAAAAATTGTATGACTAAGCAATAGTCTGACAAAATCTATATGATTTCTAAACATTTGTCCTTAAAGTGTGACTAAGGACCAATTGTATTAATGTGAATGTAGTACAGTCTTGAAAAAATTGCTGGAAACACCCAATATTTGCAGTTCTGTGAATAATAACATCTTCCTTAGCCTGTAACTATTATCTAGAGTAATTCTGACTCAAAACAATATTTCTAGTGTGTTAATTGGATAGAGAAAGTAGGGGAGAGATTGATTTTTCAAAAATGTTGATGTTGATAGTTAAAAATGTTCACACCAAAAATTCTATCTCTGGTGATGAATATGATATGTGACACTGTAGGATAGTTCCAATTGAAATATTTATTGCCTAAATAATTAGTGGGGTTTTTTTCTCTTTCAGAAAAAGTCTTCTCGAGGAAATATTCAAACGGCTAGTCAATCTTTTGATGTCAGGGTTCTTACGCATTTGGTAAATATTGGAAAAGTGCTTCTAATCTAAAACCTTTTCAGAAAGTCATTATATAGCAATAACAGAATTGACATTTTGAAGTCCATTTTTAGATTTATAGCATTTTTGAATTTAGAAAATGAATTTTTCAACCATGAGAATAGTTTGCTTTTAAAGTAACTCAAAGAGGGATCATTTCTTGAAACCTTTTCTAGCTACATCCTTAGCTTTAAAACTTGGAGGAAAAGGATGGAAAGAATGGGACATGATGTTGAAAGGATTTTTAAAAAGCTTAGAATTTGGCAGAAGCAAGAGTTCATGAAAGATGACCTCAATTTTCTCTATGGTGTATGCTGTTGAGAGAGAGAGTAAGGATAGGTATTTATGGAGGAAAGTACATAGCAATGAAGTCCCATTTAAGATTAGACAATATATATGAGCTTCATTTGTCTGGTATGACTGACTCTTGATCATTATCATATATAAAAATTTGAAGCTAAATAGTGGGGAACATAAATGAGGGATTATTATCTCAGATGCCACCAGTAACTCCAGTGACACCTAAAGATAGGAGATGACTTGCCAGTTTCTGGAGAATGGGTATTTTCTTTTTTCCTTGGAACATAGAGGCTATGACAGAAAATATTGAAGGCAGTCTGGAAAACTAGATCAAATTGTTCCAGATTTTAAATACCAGGCTAAGAAGTTCATTTATATTGTATTCCAGAAGCCCCTCATCAAAGTTTTAAGAAGTTTTTTCTTATGTTGAGTGACATTTTGCTTCTCATGACTTTCAACCATGGGTACTAGCTTCATTTTCTAGGACCACGAAGAATATGGTGAACTGCCTTCTCCATACAAACCTTCAGATAGTTGAAGATTGCTATCATGCCCTATCCCTTTCTTATCTCTTCAGTCTGCTTGTGCTCTAATCTAAGAAATGGAAACAACTTTCCCTAAAGAGGACTGTATCCTGATCTCCCACCATCTTATCTTTCCTTGAATTACCAGAGTCTGTCCTCCTTGACACTCCTTCCTTTCACCAGCTCCATCCTTCACCCCTTGTAATATGGAATCCTTCCCTACAATTCTACTGAAATTAAATTCTTTGACACTACACTTTTCTTTCTCTTCCTTTCCTGGCCCTCTGATTGCTCCTGTTTCCTTTGCTTCCTCCTTCTGTGGCCCTCCTCATCTCTGCCCCCTTCCCAAGAGGTGGACATTTTAGTGGGGTGCTCTGCCATTGCTTTTTTACTTCATTTTGTCTATAAGTCTCTTCCTCGATGATTACCTCCACTTCAGTGCCTCAGTTATTACATCTGTGTGGTCCATTACCAACTTTTTATTTTTTTCTCTTAGGCCTCATTTTGAAATATATACTGGCCATTTCTCTGTGGCTGTCATACTAGTACTTCAAATTTACACTTCAGAAGTTAGATTCATCATCTTCCTGTTTAAACTGCTTCTCCTGATTTTTCTATTTCTGTGAAGAGGGCCATTATTCTCCAAGTAAGCTAGGCTTGAAATGTTACAGTTGCATTCACCAGATTTTTCCAGCCAAACTGAATTATTGCTGTTCCTTGAACAGTCCTGAGCTGCTATTTGAGTATATTTTCTATTTTTTTCCATTTTACTAATCTTCTCCTGTTCTGGTCTGTCTTCTTCACCCCAGGTAGCTACTTTTGGTCAATCTAGGTGGAAGGTACTTGAAGTACATTATTGGAAGCACTTTGTATATCTCTCATGTGCTTGGACTATAATTATTTGTATGACTTCTGTCTGTTGATTGGAAGCTCCTTAAGAGCAGCAACAATGTCTTGTTCAGCTTTCATTCTTCCACAATACTGAGCTCAGTGTCTCTCGAGCAATTGCTTCTCAAAAATTATTTTGGAATAAATATTGAAATTGTTATATTTCTCCTTTTGGTAAATAAGTACTAAACTTGTGATTTATTTGGAATAAGGCATTCTTAGATGAGGAAATTTTCCCCCATCAATACAAGTTGGCATCTTCTCTGCAACTTAGAGTGTTACTTGCTTAAGAGAATTGAGGGGGTGGGTGACTTTTCCAGATTACAAATGTGTTAGGATTAGGACTTGAACAAAGGCTTTGCTGGTTCTAACACCACATAACCTCTCATATTTGTACTTAAAAGAAAAAAATTGCCTTTGATTTCAAGTTATACGGTAAATACTCATAAAAAATACTAAACTACAAAAAGTGGAAATGGGATAAAGATCTTTTCATAATTGATTGAAAATAATGTCAAAATAAAAGTCCTGCTCATAAAATTCCTAAAATGTTTATGTGGAGTTTAGCCTGACACTTGCTTTATTTTTCTTTCAGCTCCTCAGTTCAAATCATAGATCTACAGCTACAGTCCAAATCTGCAGTGGTTCTGTAAACCTCAAGGGTTCTGTGACATGTAGAGCTTATATTCACAGCAACAAACCCAAGGTTAAAGATGCTGTGCAGGTCAGAGCATAACTACCATCGTACAGGGCACAACAATGTTTTGCTTTAGCTGTTCCATGACATTTTAACCTTTTAAAACTTGGAATTATTCATTTACCTCTTCTTGGGAAGAGGAGTAGTGTACATATCCTTTATGTTCCTTTAGGATTCTTAAGAGGAAAGGCTTAAAAGTTAAGGGTGAGCATTATTCTTAATTTTTAGTGGCTGAGATCACAGTACTAGTGAAAACATAGTTTATCTAGTTGTTCAGAATTAAATCTGAGAACTTATGGATCAGAGATCTTCTTTTTTTCTTTAAGTTGGATATTCTTTGGTATTTTCAAAAGCTCTATGATTTCATTTAAGGGAAATGTTGCTTTGTCAATAGAGTAGTTAACCCTGCTACTGTAGATGGAAAGTTAGTCTAGTTTTTGAATAACTTATAAATACTGGTGACTCCCTAAGTTGTTGCTGCACAAATGACCCACCTCCTTTTCAATTAAATTTCTATATGACATAGAAGTCACCATTTTTACTGTGCTGCACCCTACTTTCTTCAGATGTACACCTCTCCATTGCCCTCTGGATCATTCACTTTTTTGAGTCTTCAAAAATTGGGACATTCCATGAATTGCAGCTTTGTGACAATTATCAAAACAATCATCAATCTGCTATGGATGAACTATCATAATGGTAAAAATGCATCCCAGCTTTTTTTTTCCACTCACAGTGTTTTGTTTCTAAGACCAGTGAAAGAAATTGTATTGTCACATTGGCTGCCAAGTCATTCAGAAATTGTGAATACACTGAAATAATTGTGTAGTTTACAGGTTCTGAGCCCTTTTGTGTACATAGTTATTAATTTGGAAATGACTAATTTGGAGAAGACTGAGCTAAAATTTATCTTTATTCTATTAAAGGAAAAATACCTTTATGATATTGATGAAGTTGCAGAGGAGATGAATTGGAAAATGAAGAATAAAATTGAGTTTGGAAGAGAAATGTATCCCTGTTTTAAGGACTGAACTTGTCAGTCACTTTAGACTTAGAATTCTTTTTCCATTTGTGTTTTAGTAAACATAATTTGATCCTATATGTTTCAAAATTTTGTCAGGCTCTTAATGCAGGAACTCTGTAGTAAACTTTTCTGTCTCTAATTGTGTTTTGTTTTTGTCTCTAGGCATTAAAGAGAGATATATTGAATACAGTGTCTGATCGTTGTGAAATACTATTTGAAGATCTTCTTATGAATGAAACACCAGGCAAAAAAGGTTCAAATATAAAATAAGTGATTTTTAAAATTTCATTTTATGTTTTCTTTATTTGATGCTGGGATATAACAGAGTATATATATAATTGAATATATTGTTAGAGCTTTGTGATAGAATAAACTATTTTCACCCGCAATATTTTTAGCACTTTTTGAATAAATTTTAGCAATATTTGCAAGTATGTGTGGTCTTTGGTATAGATGATTACTTTTATGTACTTACACAAGTAATTTCCCTCCAGAACTTGCCAATAATTAAAATACAATTAACTTTTTCTCTAGTTTTAGTATAATGTGTTCTAAATATCAGTCTAATTCTTTGTTCTTCATTTCTTCATTTTCTTTTTCTTGCAATATTTTTAGCACTTTTTGAATAAATTTTAGCAATATTTGCAAGTATATGTGGTCTTTGGTATAGATGATTACTTTTATTTACTTACACAAGTAATTTCCCTCCAGAACTTGCAAATAATTAAAATACAATTAACTTTTTCTCTAGTTTTAGTATAATGTGTTCTAAATATCATTCTAATTCTTTGTTCTTCATTTCTTCATTTTCTTTTTCTTTTTTTTTTTTTTGCAAGGCAATGAGGTTAAGTGGCTTGCCCAAGGCCACACAGCTAGGTAATTATTAAGTGTCTGAGGCCAGATTTGAACTCTGACTCCAGGGTGGTGCTCTATCCACTGCGCCACCTAGCTGCCCCCAGTCTTAATTCTTTGAAGATTGGTAATCAATGTCTAAAATGTATGGTTGTTACTGAGTACAATATTTGAATAAACAAGTTGTTTTACTCATGGACGAGATAAAATAATATATTTTACATAGATAAATTATGTAGTTTGTTACTTTGGGAGATAGTAGATGAAAATATAATTAGATTAAGAAAGACTTTTAAATGTTCATAATTGATATATACATAATAAGCATATAATAGGTTATTGTTGAGTGCTAGGGATGTTTAGATATATCCCTAACATTTTAAAATGATGTCATGAAAATTGATGTCTTCCCATAGAACTTTTCTTATTATCACTATTAGCATGTGTGTGTGTGTTTGTGTGTCTGTGTGTGTGTGTGTGTGTGTGTGTGAGAGAGAGAGAGAGAGAGAGAGAGAGAGAGAGAGAGATTGACTTGGATGTACTTTCTCTGCATTCTAAGATTTAAAGTGAGAAGACCTTGAGTTAAGTTCTTTCTTTGATACTAACTAGTTCTGCATCTGTGGATAAGCCATTTAACCTTTCTAGAACTCTTTTCCCCTATTTACAAAATGGGTATAATAGTTATACTTCCTTTCTCCCAATGTTATAAGGATATGTATGGGGAATATATTTTTATGGTCTTATATCTATATTAATGCTGGCCAAAGCATTTTTTATTTTACATTCTCGTGTTCCTTCCATTGGAACTAATTAAGAGTTCCACTAGATATTTTTAGCTTAATACTTAGATTATTACTGTGTATGTCTATACGTATGTGAGTCTATGTAATTAAGAAAAATACAAGACTAATTGCAGTACAGTGATTTTACAACTAGGAGGCAATATGGTCAAAGAGAAAAATTTAATTTCCTTTTCAACTAGGAGGCAGTATGGTCAAAGAGAAAAATTTAATTTCCTTTTTCTTTCTAGATGTGAAACATGTTAGATCTAGAAGAAATAGCCTAATTTTTACATTTTCTATGAAACTTAAGGAATTTTTCATTGTTTTTCACCTTATAGTTAGTCTTTGGTTTTGGTTCCTTGATAAGTAAATGTAATTTTTGTCCTTTATAAGTATTTAAACAAAGTATAGTCATTTTTTTAACTATTTACATTATTTATATGTTAATAATTATTTTTTTTCTTATAGATTCTGAAAAGGAATTCCATGTTCTGCCACATCGAATATTTGTTCCCATTCCTGGATCCAATGTGATGCTGTGTGATTATAAATTTGGAGATGAGTCAACTAGGGAAATTCAGGAACGTTTTATGGAATTGTTGGATCAGCATGTAGGAATAGATGATTTAGAAATTGCAGAGGAGATAAACACAGGTAAGATTAAGATCTTGTTTTAACAAGGAGGCATTATAGTATCTATAGTAAACAAATAAGCTTGGGCTCTAGTTTTTGCTGTTCTACTTACTAGTCTTATGATTACAAGAAGGACACAATTTCCAAATCTCATTTTTTTCTCATCACTAAAATATCACTTTGTTGGTGTGAGGGAAGTACTTTGCAAACCCTTAGGTCTAACATAAAAGTAAGCTGTTATTAAACCTTTGATTAAACTATAGTGAGGAATCACTTAATTAGAAGATCAATAAAAGATTAATTTCTAAACATCTTATGGTTGTTTAGGTTATACTGACTTAATATTTTAAATAAGGCATCTCAAACTTTAATCTTCATAAGGTCAGAAAATGAGCATATTTCTTTGCAGAGGATATTAAATCTATTGTTAGTATTTAAATGTCACTATACCCACAACCTATGATTTCATTGGTTTGGGAAATTTCTCAAGGCAGAAAGTTCAAGAAGCTTGTTCTTCATCACTGAGCTAGTAAATTCCAAGGGTAGAATCTAATGGACATTTTCCTAATTCTAAGGAAATCTCTCTTTACTGTATAGTAAATAAATGATAAATCTGTATTAAGTATTGGCAGAGTGACCTAGTGTTTGATAGGAAATATTAGGAAAGCATCACAGTATTTCAACTTTAGTACAGGTGCTCTTGATAAAGACAGTGTAAAATGCAAATGAATTCCTAATAGGAAAAACTATGAAGTTTCATCTTCTTCCCTTTATAATTTATGAAATTTTTCTCAGAACTTTATTATCTTAGTGGCTTCATACTGTCATACATCCCTCAGATGAGAAATAAATACTTACAAGGTAATAGAAAGAAATGACTGCTGGAAGGTGCAAATCTGAAAGATATCTTCACATTCCCCAAACTATATTCTTTAGGGACATTATACCAGTTGTGAAACGTATTTTCTTGCTCATTTTGATCTTTCTCTGTCATATTGGCACTTGTATTTTGGATGTTTGTATTATTTTACTTCGCTCCCATTCTGAATGCAGAATTCCCAAGAAATGTATATAAAGGCATGTGAGCATTACCTTAGGAAATAGTACTATCATGTTCCTAACATAAATTTGAAAAACAGGAAAAAAAGTGTTAATTCTGTACATAACAAGCTGTGAGGAAGGAACAAATTCTTCATTTTAGACTATCACAATGTCCTTCAGTATTCTCCTAGCCACATTATTAGCTGGGTCTTTTTTGACTTAGAAATAAAAAAGAACAAATGCTTTTAACTTGAGGACTGCAATTTTTCCCCTAGTACATTTTGCAGATTTCATAGTTATTCATGAGTTGCTATGGTATCTTTTCAAAAATTCTTCCACACCCCCTTGTGTTTGCTGTATGGGCTGGAACTGGATTATGGTATTTAATTCAAGCACTCTTGTTACTATGGTGAGTCATTTAATTGTTTGATTGTTGAATTTCCAATCTAGCTATATATATATAGCCTCAGGTGTGAGTTGAGACCACCAACTTTTTCTAAGTTGATAACTCCAGGTGTTAATGTTAATTGTGATGGGAATAAAAGTTTGCTTCACAATAAAAAAAGAAAAGAAAAAAAATCCTCAATATTTTGATTTTTTGTGGCAACTTTTATATTTTAAGTAATATCATGATTAAATAGTATTGTATAATATCCAATAATAAAAGCATCATTTTAAAGATTTATGGTTTTGTTTTGAACATATAACCTTAAGTCAATTTGCAAATCTTATTTTTTGCACCTTGCATAATTTAATGGTTCCACAGAGTAGTGCCATAGACTTTCTCTGCTAGCTAGTCATAATTGAACCAGACACAAAACTGAAAAAGGAGATAGGTCTTCTAATCAGCTGCCCAATTAATCCCTGAAAATTCCTTTCCTGGCACCCCTGAAAATGATGGTAATCTATCCTTGACTTAGATCATGAAGCAGGTCTTTCTATTTTGAGAGACCTTCAGTTATTATAGTGTTTCTATTCATAGAATCTCAGAGTTAGGAGGGAACCAACACTCAACCTATATTTGAATAAGTATAAATATCTTTCTATCCCCCTAACCTCCACATCTTATCCTCTGAAGCAATATGGATCCCATCTTCCACTCATTTTTCACACAATGTTGCTTTAGATATTTGAAGACAATTATATGTCCTTGGTCATCTTTTTTTTTCTTTCTTATTCTCATTTTGTACAAATGGGTTTTTTTACATTAATAAAATATCCTTGTTTAAGAGTAGACGAAATACCCCCTCCCCCCATAAATGTAGACTTGCTTGAGTGATAAAGGGAAGAGAAAAAAATTAAAATTAAAAAAAAATAATAGTAATAATTGTGGGTATGGCCAGGTGGTGAAATGGACAAAGCACCAGCCCTGGAGCCATGAGCACCCGAGCCCACATCCAGCCCCATACACCCAAGAATCACCCAGCCATGTGACATGCAAGCCACCCGATCCCCACTGCCCTGCAAAAACCAAAAAGAAGAAAAAAAGACCCAAAATAAAATAAAATAGTAATAATAGTAGGGGTTGGTCATCTTCTTAAGGCTCACCATGTACTAATTCAAACTTCACTCAATATATGACATTGCTGACGCATACCCTTACCATCCTGGTTATATATTCTAGTATCCTTAAAATTGAATATAATACTCTCAAGGTGATCTGTCCTTACAGAGTACCACAGTACTCTTATTTCCTATAATAAATAATAATTTTAAAATGCAGCCTGTTTGTATTGACTTTTTAAAATTTTTTATTCTTTAGTAGCTACATCATTCTTCAAAGACAATTAAATATTCCTTGATACTTTACACAGTCCCTAGATAATTTTTATGTGAATTGCTAACTCCCAAGCTATGTTCCACCCATCCTCTCCAGGTGATATTTTAAAAACTTCAATGCAGGCTTTACTTTTATCTTTGTTAAATTTTGTCTTATTGGTTTCATTTAGGTCTTTTGAAATAATTTTAGATCTTGATCCTGTCATCTCATAGAAGCTGTACCTTCTAGCTTCTTGTACTTCTTTTTTTTTTGGTTTGTTTGTTTGTTTTAGGTTTTTGCAAGGCAACTGGGGTTAAGTGGCTTGCCCAAGACCACACAGCTAGGTAATTATTAAGTGTCTGAGACCGGATTTGAACCCAGGTACTCCTGACTCCAAGGCCAGTGCTTTATCCACTATGCCACCTAGCTGCCCCCCTTCTTGTATGTACTTCTTGCTCAACTCACAAGACACAAAAATCTGTTACACATCTATTTATTATCTTCTTCAATATTAATCTGACAGCTGAATGAAAGAATAGTTCCCTTGTTGTTGTATTTTATGCACTGTTTCCAAATATGTATGATAAGCTATGATTTTGTCATGTAAATACTTTCTGCTTTGGAAAGAGGAAACTATAGGGAGGAATCAATTTAATGTTGCTATTCAAACAGCTGGTAACACTCTACACGTATTGAACCAATCACATTCTTTTTCAGGTTCAAAATCCAAACCAATTTCCATTATTTTGATACCTCTTTATGGAAATAATTGGGACATCAACATCATCTGAAATGATTTCCCAAAACTATTTAAGTCCATAACAGGATTATGAGGCAATTCTGAAGTCATGAATTCCAAAAGTTTCAGTGATCCAAAGACTTAATTGATTATGATTAAGACTTCCCTTATACTCCCTCTTCTTGCCACTAACATTCATTCTTCTTCACTACTGTTCTCTCTTAGGAAATTTGTCATTTCAGTTCAATTCCAAAAGGTTTATTAAGTACCTCCTTAAAGTTGCTAGTCTCCTCTCATTTCTATTATTACCTCTTTTGTCTGCCAGTCATTGCCAGGTTCAAAGACAAATGGTTCCTGTCATTCATTCCTCAAAAACTTTTAAAAAATGCCCTGATATAGTATTTGGCTACAGAGAACTTTAAGGGGAATTGATGACAGTAGATGAAAAAAAAACTGAAAGATGAAGTGTTCAATATAAGGATGCTTTATAATTTAATTTAGCCAAATTGGTTTAAACCAGTTTCCACTTTATTCAGGAAATGTTTGTTTGAAACAAGAGTTTCTAACTTGTATGTTGTAGTCCTCTTAAAATAAGCCCTATCTTACTCTATCATACTTTTTTATATATATAGTTTTGTGATATTTTTGCACAAAAAAGATACTTAGTGATTGAATTGAGATGTGTGAAATTATTAAATGTCAAAATCAGATAAAGATTTTTATAATCAGTGAATAAAATAAAACACTTTTTCTGTTTTGCAAATTATGGTAAAATGACAAACTAATTGCTTTTTGAATAACATTTTGGTAGAATAAAAGAAATAGTAGACTTGCTCTTTGTATTTCTAATTTGATGAGGAAGACTGGGAAAAATACACATGAAAGATAATTATTAACTTAAAGTATCAGCATTTTTTACTAAGAAATATGACTAATTGCTTTTTATCATTCATTTAATATTATTTAACAATTTTTATTGAACAGCTGTCATATACCAATAATGTGTTATAAGAGAATTTTTAGGGGTGGCTCAGTGGCACGGTGGGTAGAGCACCGGCCCTGGAATCAGGAGTACCTGAGTTCAAATCTGATCTCACATACTTAATAATCACTTAACCTCCCTAGGCCTCTGTTTCTTCATTTATAAAATTAAGGAAACTAGAATAGATGGTCTTCAGAGACACTTCCAACTCAAGATTTATGATTCTGTGAGCTCAGTGCTATCCTCAGAGTTACTTGCATTTGGTTATAGCATAATCATTTGTTTCTTAGTTTCTCAATAATTTTCACTGGTTTTAATATTTGCTATTTTTAAAACTCAAAATTATACTTAAGTGATAACTATTACTTAATTTAATATTCATTAGAATAATTTGTATTGTAAGTGGTAGTGTATCAAATAAGTGTAATTTTAAGTTTTAAAAATAGCAAATATTAAAACCAGTGTAAATTTTTGTATTTCTCTCACCATATGCTGTTGACTATAGAACCTGATAATAGTTATTTAATATTGCTTGTTTTGATTTGTTTATTATTCGCATTTCTTTTTTTGTACTGGCTTACTAATTTAGAGCTGGAGTCTTAATTGAATAGGAAGTTTAATACTGCAAGACAAAGAAAAAATAGCAGTTTAGCAAGTTTGGGTGTGTTTATGTGTATATATATATATTGAATAGAATTTATAACAGCACCCCTTTATATCATTGGGGGAAAATAATTTATTCGTAAGAATAGAGTGCTTATGAATTTTAAATTCTTTAGTTATGCTAGTCATTTTATAATGTAGACATTTACATGGTAATATTTTTCACTTAGACTTTGGTGACAGCAGTGGACTAATATAAGTGAAATTTTAATGAAACTCATTTTTACCATTTTTTTTGCCAGTTTGAAAAAAACACTACTGACTCAGATTGAGGTAAAACTCTTAGATTTGAATAAATGAGTGCATAAAAAATTAAATGCTTACTATTTAGCAAACAGGATAAATGCTGGGAATACAAGTAGAAAAAGCTGCTGAAATACTATACTTGAGCTACTAGAACAACTACTGAGACAGTGAAAGGCAGAGCAGTAAGCTAAAATAGTTTATTTTCTTAGTGTGCAGTCAAGCTGAGAGCATTTTACTAAGAGGTTATCATAGTAATTGTAGTGTGAGCTATTTAAATTCTGGAGTGGTTTATTGAGCATGGAAATGGAAAGGAAAGATCATTTCTGGATATATTTCAAGGGAAGGAACTACAGATTACCTACCTATATGGAATTGGTAAAGGAGGAGTTTTAGAAACAGATCTATAGAGCTAGGTAACTATGATTTCTTATAAAGGCAATGGTAAGAAAAAAAAGGTTAAAATTAATTTAAAGATTTTTTAGCTTTGAAAAAAGGAGAATGTTGTCATGGATGGAAATGAGAGAATTATAAAAATATATCAGAGAATAAAAGTAAATTTCTTTTTGGAATACTAATCTCTAGATACATTTTTCCCTTTGTGGACCACTATATCTTTCTGATGATTCACATGAGACAAATGATACTGCTGAAGGAATTAAGAAAACATTACTAGGGATTATGGAGCCCATATGGGCCCTAGAAGAAGAGATGATATTTTCATTATTGCAGTCAACTAAAAACCAAGGCTTCCAAAAAAATGCAGATTTGGGAAATGTATGGTTTTTTATTTGTCTCAATGGTGAATTTCTAGGATTCAAATTTACAGGAATAACACTTGGCCATATATGGGATATATTTAATATTGTCCCATGAAAATATGTTTGCCTGGAGTCTTGCAGATCTTGACAAGATTTAAAATAAAAAAGGAAGAAGAGTAAAAATTGCTGGCATATGTATTCTATACTAGATACCACTAAGAGTGGTGGTCACAACATAAGAAAGAATGCAGAGATGTCTTTTCATAGGAAAACAGTATACCACCCACCCACTCCCCCAAAATACAGAAATAAATCTCTTGTTCTCATATATCTGTATACAAAGTAAGAGGGGCAAGATTAACTAGAGTTTTTCCTGCAAGGAAATAAATTGGACTACACAAGTATAACCAAAACTTTCTGGGATAGATTTTGTGAATGGAATATGGCTTTGGATAGGTATGTCTTATTCAAATTATTGTCTTTAAAGATTATTCTCCAAAAGGTATAGGAAGTGAGGGGCTGGGAGGGCAGGGAAGTGTTAATTCCGAATCCTGTTCAACAGGAAATAACTGTTTACTGATGTAGAAATGATGGAAACTTTGGCAGGAAGTTACCACTCCTTAGAGTTTGTGATAAAGTACAGAATCTGACATTAGTGTGGAACACATCTTATGGTTTGGCAGAACAGAAAGGAAGTTGTAGCCTAAAATTCTATAAGAAAAGTTGACTAAAGAGGGATCATAAATTCCGTTTAGAAAATGCAGCACTAAAATCAAATGAAGTAGTAAACAGTTGTTTAACAAGACAACATGCATCCATAGGGAACTAATGAAACATCTTAAAATTTAGGTGATAGAATCAAGAGGGGAAAAAAAAGAATGGCACAGTATGAAGGACACAAAAGCCCAGAATAAGTTGAGATTAACAGTGAATGTCAATAGCAGGAGATTTCAAAGTGAGAAAACATCTGGGATGTCTTGAGGTCATCCACCTTTAGCCTGAAGTGTTTTAGTTCTCTAAAACTTATGGTATTCCATTCATTTTAGGATAACTCTACTTGTTAGGAAACTGAAATTGAGCTGATGAAATTTTATCTGAGTCTCATTTTCTTTGTAAAATGGCAGAGAAGACCTGTTCTAGCCCTAATGAGTCTATCACACAAATTATCTCTGTAAAATTATTTCTCTTAAGCCTAGGAATTAGAAAATTGCTTTCCTTAAATTTAACAACTTGAATAATCAGAATTCTCTTTGCTAAACTGTCAAAAATATCATTGAGAGTCAATTAGTCTTTCATTTCTAGATATCATCCCAATTTTAAAAGATGCTTATCTTAGTAGAATCATTAAATCATAATGACCCTTAATAGGCAAAGTGACTTGGCCAGCATCCCTTAGGTTATCTGTGGCAGATTTAAAGCTTATTTTTATGTGTTCTCAATATTATTGGTGTAGGTGTTCATTATACTATTCAGACCACAAACCTTTCATAACTACTCATCCTGTGTCTTGTGATATTCTTGTCCATATTTTTTCCTTTCCTCATTGAGGAGCCTCTCAATAGGTTCAGTCCTTTCTTGTTTCTTTTATTTCTTGGTTTTATCAGGGTACTCTTTTACCTGTTTCTTAATGTTTTGGTGTTGTAACACTTAAATTCACTTTGAGAACTTTGGTCAGAAAGGAATTATTTATATATTATCTTTATAAAGGGCTTTGAATATGAATTTTCAATTTTCCCATATTTTGCAAACTTTTGAAATTCAGAAACCTAAAAGTTTATGGAAAAAACACCAGTTATCAAAGGATGGGGCTTATGTATTTTGTGCCCCCTTCTTAGTTCCCTAGCACATTATGTAAAGTTTAAATACATTTGAAAGTAGGGAAATGCAGTTTAGTGTGTCATACCTAAGAATAAAATAAGAATGTAATCTTTTTTTTTTTGCTTAAAATTTTTGTTATAATGAATTCTGAGAGAAAATACTCCCATTATATATTTACTTCTTTTAATAATTGCTCCTTTTTCTCATTCAGCCAGTATAAATTCATGTATGAAAAGGGAAGACATATCAGACAACACATATGAGGATCAACCAAAGCATCTGGTTAAAACTCCAGTGGCATTGAGAATTCGGCAAAACATAGGTTTGTTATCTCTAGTCATTTGTATGCAACTGTGTAAAAGCATTCTGGAGTGAGTTTGCCTGTTTTTACTTGTCATGAATAATTTTTCTAATTTAATTTTCTTTAAACCTTCATACTGATATTTGTGGTTTTGTGAAGAGTAATTACTGATCTTTATCTATTTTGAGAAGAAGAAAACAATTGTAATATTAGTTTTAGACTCACGATGATACAGTCTCGGTACAAGTAGTCCATTTTGGCCAGAGCATTGATGAATGTTGATAGGTTAGAGTTTCATGCCAGTTAAATCACTGATTAGTTACATAAATTTTAGAATATCAAATGTTTATTGTGCCCTAAGTGTATGTATGAGTTTTAACTTGTAAAAACAGAAATAGTGCTACTTGCCCACCTTCATAGGAATTTTAAATTAGAAGTTAGAGCACTTTATAATAAACAGATTTTTGATACTGTTTTAGAATATCATAGTTCAGGCTATAAAATAATTTGGAAATGGTCAAGACCTTTGGTGTCATTTGGTTATTAAGTCATTAAACATTTCTTAAGCTTCTATGTGCTTAGGTATGAGGCTAATTTGGTCACAATTCTTTTTCACCTAAAAGTTTTTCTCCTTGATTTCCCAGAAAGTGATTTTCCTTATTTTAAGGAGAAACCAAACTCAACATGATGAATGAGCAAGTTAGAGTTCCTGCTTCTATCTTTTAATGGCTATTTCCTTTTTTTCCTGATATCCAGACTTTGACCAGAATGTGTTCTCATCTCATCTAAAAGAAGCCACAAAAAAGTTACAAATGTGGCAAGTAGTCTGGGCTTGCTTAAAGAACCAAGTTTCTATTGAGTAGTAAACTCCTTGTTGGCAGGTGTTATCATTTTTGTCTTTTTATCTCCAGCACTACTAAGTGAGGGTCTGAATTCAGATGCAGCCTGAGACACTGGCTTTGTGACCCTGTGACCTTGGCACCTAGTTGTAGGTTTCATAAATGATTGTTGAATTGAATTGACTTATATATTACCATTTAAAACTGCCCTCTACAGATAAAATACCTTTGCAAAAATCTGTAGATGTAGCTTTAAAAATCTTACTCTCTTTTGTGACAACCATAAACTTTTTACTCCCTTACTTTGAGTTTTACTTAGAAGATTATGAAATAGATCGTTGCCATTTAAGATACAATCAACTTTTTCATGATGAATTACAATTCTGTGGGGATTTGGAAAAATCGAATCATTGATGCTCTATTGGGGAAGTTATATACTGATTCAACCATTCTGTAGAGCAATTTGGAACTGTGATCAAAAGCCATAAAACCATGCATATCCTTTGACCAAGTAATACCGAGGCTACATTCAAAGAGATAAAAACAAGATTAAAAACAAAAACTGATATAAAGTGAAATGAATAGAACCAAGAAAACATTATAATATGCAGTAATATCAATATTGTACCATAATAAGCTCTGATCTCAGGAATACAGTGATCCAAGATAGTTATGAAAGACTTAGGATGAAAAATGCTATCTGTCTCTGGAGAAATAGCTAATGGAATCTGGATGCAGATTGAAGCATACTTTGTCTTTACTTTTTTTTGTTATTCTTAGGTGGGTTTTTTTGGTCTGTTTTCTTTCGCAACGTGATTAACATGGAAATGTTTTATAGGACTGTAAATATATAAACGGTATCAAATTGAAGTATAGAAGGACAGTCTTCTGGCTATGAACGTGGAAAAACGATTTGTCAAGAATAAGAAGGATCCTTGAGAAATAGAGGAGCCAGTTCTAATGTCTTGTGTAAATCAGAGAGGATGTTTGCTCTTGTGCCTCCGTTGATTTCGCCCCTTTCTCTGGCCCTGGGAATCCTTCAAGTGTTCTCCTTTGACTCACTCATGTTTTGTTTGTTTGTTTGAATTGTAGGTGTGGCAATAGCAGCTGTGGTGGCACTCCTTGCTGCGGGTTTTTCCTTTCATTACTTCAGTGACTAATCTTAGACACAAGGAGCTTTCTACTCATTGTGGGAACACTGACCAGGAATGAGGGGCTGATCTAGAAGATGCAACCAAGACCCAGGAATTAAAGAATAACAGCCAGATCTATTTCCATAAATGGCTAATAGGTGTACTTCTGACTTATGTAATCTCATAAAATCTCCAGCTGCCCTGTGTAGGCATGCCAATATGTAGGTGGAACAGGTGACTTATCTAGCTAAAAATTTAAGTTACATGTAATATATGATTATTAACCATAAAAAAGAAAAAGAAAAACAGGTATAAAACAACATGGTATAGTGAAAGAACAATTGAACTTGTAGTCAGAAGACATGGGTTTGAGTTCTGCTTCTGCAACTTATTATCTGGAAGAACACTGTCAAATCATTTTAACTTCTTTGAGTTTTAGTTTCCTCATTTGTAAGTAGGGATAATAGTACTAACTTATCACAAGCTTGTTGTGAGGCCTAAGGAAATATATAAAAAGTGCTTTAGATACAAAAGCACTATATACATATGGGCCGTTAATTAATGTCTTTTGAATCGACACCAATCAGACTATATAAAAATCTCAGTACCATAGAAGGATACTTCCTGTGTCTTTTAGGAGCAGAATGTTTGGACGATCACAAAATGGGAAAGAAAGCCTACACTGTAGTCCCACACCTTGGGTCCTCTACAGCAAGCAGATAGAATGGGCCAAATAAAACACATGTGGATCAGTATCTCTAATTAGTATAATGTAATTATATTTTAGATGTCACTGATAAAATACTCTGGTATATCCTAAGTGCTATTCTAGTTATTCTGTTTTTGGGGTCTTGCTTGAGGCCTTTACAATGTCATAATTCTATAATTAGAAAACTATCAATACTGCAGAAAAACTAGTTTTCTTGATATCCTGCTATAAACTAGTATTCTTACTGGGAAAATTCAGATAGAGATATTAAATAACATCCAGATGAAGCCCATGAATCCTTAAATATTTAAGTCATTATCTCCGATGAGAAGATAATATAAATTACAAAATGTAACATGCCCCAGTTGTATAAGCTTAGTATCTTGGATAAAAGGATATAAAACACTAATGGGGATTCAAGTTACCCTGTTTCTTTCTACAATTTTGCCAGATATATTATTAGCCATTTTTTCAGCATGCTGTGAAATAGTCTGAACAAATGCTATTCCCCCATTGCAGATAAAGAAACTCAAACTTAGATCATCATGACCTTCATGTCTGTCTTTGATCTTACAGCTTAGACATTTCCTTCCTTCTTGTATTAATACTCTACTACTTCAGAATTACCTTGGACATGTTACTCAAGTAATCATGAAAAACAAATGTTAATAAAGCATTAGCTAAGTGAACCCTCTGCACAATAAATTAAGGCAGTCCTTTATGATGGACTCTGAATCCACTAAATCATAGTAGAATGTAAGACTTCCTGTCCACTCAAAAACTCATTTAATAAGGAAATATGCTGGCCAATGTCAAATGCTTTGGGTGTCAGTTTGGTCTTTTTGTTTATAGATTTGGGGAATGGCACTTAGTGATAAGAATGGAAGGAGCTTAATCCTGTATTAGATTCTATTTTAGACTAATCCAATTAAGTTGACTAGCTTGCCCTTGTGATCAGAGCTCCAAATGGAATATACTCTCAGATAACAGGCATTAAAAAATAAACTAAATTTACTTAAATTATTAAATTTTTTTAACCTTTGTTAGTAAATATTTAACACATTGTATCTGTCAAGGAGACGTTTACTAATAGTTCCTGTATGGCTGTTGCAAAGAACAATGGATTAGGATTTAGTAAAACTGTCTTTTATTCCTAACTATTTTTAGCTAGTTGTATGACTCTAGGTTAATAACCTAGCTTCTGTGAGCGTGAGATTTTCTTTTCCTTGTAAAATTAAAATTAGGTCTGTTCTATCATTAGCTATAGCTTTTATGAGTTATCATTATTTCAGTGGAAATTAGCCTAAGTTTCTTAATATCTCTGAACCCCAGCTTCATAAAATGGGGATAATAATTGTATTGTTTACCTCACAAAATGATTGTGAAGATCAGTTGATAAGCTGTGAGTGCTTTGAAACCTTAAAGCTATATTAATGTAAAGTATTTTTGAATTGCTCAGGGACAGAGAAAAACCTCATTTAAAGATCTACATCCCTACTCCTAAAATGATGAGAATTTTAAGTTCTATTTATAATCATCTTCAAAGAAATTTATATGAGACTTTAATAGAAGATGTGATTTGAGTCAATATATATTTTAAATGATGTTAGACATTTAGACCCAAAGCCAAATGCATGAGCACTTTGTTAAATGAAATGTTGCCTTAAAAGTTTGATTGTCAATAATTTGGCAAAATTGAAATATTTCTGAAAGCTAATATTTACCCAAGTATACCAGAGTGTTAAAAACTATTGCACTTTAGCTAATGAGGTTTTTGTTTTAGATTATAAAAAGAGCATTAATGGGAGTGTGATACAGGTGAAAGACTACTGGATTTGGAGCCAGTACCCAGTTCAAGTTCTGGTAACCACTTAGTGGTTCTGAAACCATCATATCCCAACTTTTCTGGGCCTTAATTTTCTTCTTAGCAAAAAGAGTGTGTTGGATTAGATGTTCTCTAGTCCAATTCTTCACTTAGGATCCTATAAACTATAAAACAGCCATTTGCTTAAGTCCTGATATTCCTCAGATATAGACCATTTGCTTTGCTATAACTATCAATGCTGTCTTCTGGTAAATACTTTAAAAAAAACCTCTGTAGTTGTGATATCACTATAAAACCAAATTTTAAGTAATTTTGAGAGTTAAAACAACATAGGGGGAAAAAAATCCCTGTCTTTTTGGCTGAATACTAAGCATAGTAGAATCTGTGCACATAGTGAAGATTTCCTAAGCATTGTAACTTAGCATATTTCGGAAATTTCACTAGAATTCTAGATTACAAAGGAAAGAATTGTAGATCAAAGCTAATTGTCCTATTGTGATAATAGTAGAAAGAGTTGGATCTAAGCAAGATGGTGAAGTAGGTGAAAATGTCTGGCTCCTATCTCCCATAAGATGCCCAATGCTGTTAGGTAGATTTCTTTTCAAAGTAAATGGACACAGTGGATAAAGTACTAGAACTGGAGTGAGGGTCTGAATTCAGATGCAGCCTGAGACACTGGCTTTGTGACCCTGGGCAAGTCATTAACCCTGTTTTCCTCAGTTTGTTCAACTGTAAAATGAGCTGGAGGAGATGGCAAAGCAGTCCAGTATCTTTGCCAACAAAACCCCATAGGGGTCACAAAGAGTCAGACAGACAAAACAACTGAATAACATTTGGAGCTGTCCAAAAGTGTAATGGACTACCCTCAGACAATAATGTTATGCACATCAATGATGGCCTTAATGCAGATGAACATTTGTTGGTTTGTTAAAGATGAATTTTTAAAAAATTTTAGAAGAGCTTAAATAAGATAATCTCTAAGGACCCTTCCAATTCGATTCAGGATTTTATATTAATAAAAGTTGCAAATTTTTCCTTTTTTTCACATGTGTCATAAGTCTTTAAACATTATTTCTTGGACCCGGTGCTGGAAAAAGTATGTTAATTATCTGTAGAAATAACAGCTAAGTGAAAGAGTGAAAGCCTAATCTCTCCCCAAATACCCCATTCCCCACCTTCCACCTCAATATCTAATCCCATACCATTTTATCATTGCTGCTACTACTGTCTTCTCCAGGCTTGAAATCTCAGAGGCATCTATAACTTTTTTTTGTGTCACTGCCCTCATCCAGTCAGATGCCATGTCTGACTAATTCCACATTCATATCTCTTGCATATACTCCCACTAAGGGGCAGCTGGCTGGCACAGTGGATAGAACACTGACTTTGAAGTCAGGAGGATGAGAGTTCAAATCCAGCCTCAGACGCTTGCCACTTACTAACTGCATGACCTTGGGCAAGTTATTTAACCATTAAGGCCTTGCATCCAGACCGTCTCCAGTCATATCTCATTCATATCTGATGACTGGACCCAGATGGCTTTAGAGGAGAAAGTGAGGCAGATGACTTAGCCCAGCACCCCCTCAATCGAATCCAATTCAAATGCTTGTTATGGTATCACTTCCCTGTTGTCCTGGTCTTTGAAAGTAAAGGACAAACATCATATGCTCCCACTTCTCCACCCTTCAGGCATTATCTTGTTTAGCACCTTGCCTAAATTGGAACAGTGGCCAATCTGTTGCCCAATTTTCAAATACTACTCCAATTTATCTTCTAATATCAAAATAATCTTATTGCAAAGTATAACCATGCCTTTTCCCCAATCAAGAACCCAAATGTCTCCTTATTTCCCCTGGTATGAAACACCATCACCTTAATATTTAAAGACCTCCATGATCTGACTCTAACCTAGCTTTCTACAACTTTATTTCATGTTTCTCTTCTTCATGTATGCAAGGTCTAACAAAACTGTATTGGCTGTTCTTGGAAGTTGGTATTTTATCCCACCTCTCCATGCCAGGAATATCTTATCAATTCAATAATTCAATTCAACAAATATTTTATTACCTGTTACAATAGACACATTAGGAAAACAAAGATGCAAAAGCCTATCAGTAGTTTTCACCGGGTGTGGTATATACATAGCTAAGTAACTATAATTTGAGGCGGGAGAGAACATGGAAACTGGCATCTGGGCTGAAATTTAAAGATACTAAGAATCCTAAGAGACAAAAGTGAGAATGGACGAGTCTGTACAAGATATGGATGACAACCTTGCAAAAATTTGGAAATAAAAAATGTTGAGTTGGGGGGAAGGATAGTAGGATGGATGGGCAAGAATCAGCTGTAGAAAGTAATCCTTATGGGGAACTTTTAGTTGTACTGAAGGTCATATAGTTCTACCCTTTCTCAGAAAGCAAGGCCTAAAAATGTCAGTATTCAACATTTACTCCCTATGAGGCAAAACTTGAACCTGGACCTTTCTGGCTTACTCCATCTGCTTTGCCATGCTGCCACTTATTTCGCAATTACCCTTTGATATTCCCTAATTTGGTATAGAAGATAGTTATCTCACTCGATTTCATTATAGTTGCCCTTGTTGTAGCAATACATGGACTTGGAGTTCGGTTGATGAGTTCCAATTCTACCTCACATACTTACTAGCTATGTGAATACAGGCTCATCATTTAACCTCTTTCAATTTGTTTTTCCATCTATAAAAAATAAATAGTATTTGCCTCCCAGATTTGTAGTGAGAATAAAATAAGATAAAGTGCCTTATAAATCTTAAAGCACAATCCAAGTGTTATTTTTGTTTATTATAATAATAGATTCACACACAAATATTACAACCCTATCAGTGTTTCTCTGATTTGTATGTCATGCTGCAAATTTGGAGGGAGAGGTGACTTTTGGCTGCCTAAGAAAACCCATAGTAGTAAGGGATTTACTTCAAATAGGGGAGAAAGGGAGAAAGAAGGAAGGTGAGAACTTTTAAATTGGTTTTTTTTTTGGCTTGTTTTTTGCAAGGCAATGGAGTTAAGTGACTTCTCCAAGGTCACGCAGCTGGATAATTATTAAGTGTCTGAGGTTCTCCTGACTCCAGGGCAGATGCTCAATCCACTGTGCCACCTAGCTGCCCCAAGAACTTTTAAATTGGAAATGGAACCTTGGAACTGTGTGGGATAAAAATCCACTTAATATAGAGACTCCTCTGAGCAAGAAAGAAAGTTTATTTTCGGCTTTTCTCAAGAAAAGGGCACACTCCCAAGTCTCACAAAAGTAGTGAAGATCAAGGAGCTGCCCCAAATTGACAGTCAAGCAAGATTATATGGCCTAATGTGATCCCCTCCTCCTTCCTATCGTCCCTCTCTGTTGACTCATTGATTAGTCTTCAGACTTACATTCTAGTTGTGAAAATCTACCCCAGCAACAAAGAAAAGAATGAAAGGTTTTTATAAAATATTACCTTGCCATTCATATGGTGAGAATAACCTTCAGGATTATAACTTAACTTATTGAAGTAATACAAGATCTAGGAACAGTATTTATCATAACGAGGAGTCTTGTGAGCTTCCTTGGAATGCAAGATGGGAACAGTCTATTGTTTTCCTAGTTAACACAGTTTAATCATCGAATATAGGTGACTAAAAATTCAAGGTCTTTCTGGAAATAGTCCACTATTAACCCCCTAACAGAATTGGGAGGGTGCCTGGCTGGGAATGCAAGGTCCATCTCCCTCTTTCTTCTAAGAATAGTCTAAGATTAATTGTCTGTTTTAATGATTTTTGACCCTGAGAGGACTTCACTAGGAATTTTAACTTTTAAGAGGGAATATTCTACTCGGGACTTTAGCTGTGTACAAGAAGCTGACCCTACCATGTCTCTTTGCTCTCCACAACTTGCAGCCCTAGACTCTGATGAAAGTGGACCTCCATGGGGTGAGATCATCTCTCTCTTAGTTTGGACTGAGTTCTTACTACATTTCTCGCCTGAAGAGTCCATTATTCTTGTATAAGCTTTGATATTTCTATATTTAGGGAAGGAACAGAAATTTGACAAGAAAAAGAAATCAAGGAAGACAGATTGAGTAGTTAAAGACTGTAGAACCAAAAGAAAATAAAGGCTGAAGAACTTTTCCAAGAAGAGCGCCAATATGAAATATGACAGAGGACTGAAACAGGATGAGCATTGAGAAAGGATTATTTGATTTGACAAAGTAACTGGCTCATGTTCCCAAAGCATCACTTTTTGTCTCTAAAATGATCTAAGACATTCTGTAATTCAATGCTGTATAACCAGCAAAGTTTCCAATTTTAGGTAATTCTACACCTCAATACAGTGATCTAGGAAACTGGAGATGCAGTGACAGAGAAGCCAATAGCAGAAGAGCCTTAGGATTGGCAACGTACCTACTAGCATTCCTGCTTCTAATCTAGCCTTTACAGCTATTATCCAGGGAAGCAACTCCTTTGAAGAGACCATCAATTGCCAATCAGCTGCCACCTAAAGGCAAGTCATCCTGACTGAAGCAGCAACAGCACTTTGAAGAAGAGAGTGGCCCGGCAAGTCAGTCATCACCACCACCTTGACCACCATTTCCCCTCCAGTCCTGATAGAGAAAACTCAAGACCTTAAACCAAAGAGTCTTGGAAAGCAATTGCCTCCAGACTTGTGCTCTCAGCCATCATTTTGAGAAACAGCTCCTGTAGTGGTGCAGCCTGGAAACTGCTCCTGCAGGTATTATAGCCGTAGTTACTGAACACTCAAATAGGAACATTTCTTACTCCCAAAGTCCTTGGCATTGTCAAATGGTTCAACGTCACAACTGATATGACATTTATCAATGGAAATGGCATGAAAGAAGTAACATCTGTTTTGTCTCTGTATTCTAAGAATCAGGACTTTCTCCATTAGACTTGGAACTCATTAGAATGTAAGCTCCTGGGGAGGCTAGGTGGCACAGTGGATAAAGCACCAGCCCTGGAGTCAGGAGTACCTGGGTTCAAATCCGGTCTCAGACACTTAATAATTACCTAGCTGTGTGGCCTTGGGCAAGCCACTTAACCCCATTTGCCTTGCAAAAAAAAAATGTAAACTCCTTAAGAGCAGGAACTGTCTTCTTTTTCTATTTGTATCCCTAACATTAAGCATAGTGATTTGCATATAGTAAGCATTTAATAAATGCTTTATTCTTTCATTCGAATTACCCAGTAGCAGAGTTGTTGGAACAAGCCTCCTAGAACAAAGGGGTGTTCCTAAACTCAGCAACAGGCTGGTGGTGAATATTTTTTTTGCAAGGCAATGGGGTTAAGTGACTTTCCCAAGGCTACACAGCTAGGTAATTATTAAATATCTGAGGTCCAATTTGAACTCGGGTCCTCCTGACTCCAGGGCTAGTGCTCTATCCACTGCACCATCTAGCTGCCCTGTGATGAATATTTTTGACTATGACATTCTCTGTCTACCAAGATATAGAGAAGTTCCAATCTTCTTGCACCTGTGAAAGTACTGATCTTTGAAGCATTGAAGATGGCAAGCTGCAAAGGACCTTAGGGTTCATCAATAAATTGCCTGGAGATTTGGAGAACATTAGCAACAGGGTAGTTGGTAAAGCCTGCTAGACCCCTATTTTCCTAGAAGGATTATAGTTGATGGATTCTTGTTCATCCAAGTGTTAATAGCCAGGACAAATGTGATGGTGGCAATCATCTGGGGAAACTCAGAAGAAGAAAGGAAGGAGTGAGACTAAATATTGGAAATGAGGTCTTTCCATGTTCTCTCATGCAGAAGGAAGAAGAATCATCTTCAACCTGATGGGAGAGGAAAGGAAAAAGAAATAAGCAGGAAGATTAGGGTTAAGAACTCTTCTCATTGCCTTCTGCTTGAGTCCTGTAGATCAGGTTAGATCAAGTAGACACATAATATTTATTGAACTGAATTTTGAGATCATGTCTTAAAATGAAATAAGTTAAAATGAATGGAACTGGATCCCAAGTCTTTCTTATTTGAGAAAAGTGATTATTTTTAGTACGAACTCTTTTTTAAAATATATTTTAAGTCATCAACATATTCTTGTTATAATTGGTATAATTACCAATTATAATTAGTTACTATTAATTAAACATCACAAAGTCCAGTTACTACTATACTCTTTTCCCATATTTTTCTTAAGTATACTTTATATGTCTTTACATATATTCTTGCAATTCACAGTTTGATCCTATCCATTATAATACAAAACGGTAATTGAAAATCAATAATGCAAATAGATAATGTCCCTGGAATCAAGAATCCCTGGGTTCAAGTTATGCTTCTGACATCCTGACTATGAAATCTTGGTCAAGTCATTTAACCTGTCATTGCCTTCTCTAAGAAGATAAGTTTCAGAGTATATGTGTATCTTCATTGGTAAAGGGAATCAATCCTATATCAAGTAAATTTTAAAAAAAATAGTAAAGTAAAGGAGATCACAGAATATTAGAGGTAGATGGGACTTTGGACAATCTAGACCAAATCTTCACTTGGGGTGTTGGGGATGGAGAACCTGTCCATAATCTGCTCTAAATTTAAAATGTTATTTTTTTCCTTTGAGAAAAAAATTTTCTCACCATGGACACTGCAGAATGAGTGTTTAAATGAAATGGTTTTATTAACCTAGATTTTTGCAAGCAGGGAACTTAAACTATTTGAGTCAAATCCTGCCTTTTGTTCAATTCTTCCTGCTGAATACTGTGATCAAAGCTTTACTCTGGTTTCCATGAGTCACCAACTGCTTATTTTGAGTATGGTTGCTATCATCATAAAGACTGAGTGTTGGTGCCACCTAGTTACTTTTGTTTTGACAATTATGGGTTAAAGACATTGCTAGAAGTAATCTTGCTTAAGCTTGTTTGGTCTGTCTTTTAGATTAACAGCATGGTGGGTTATTTCTTACTACAAGACAAAAGCTGTCTTGAATGAAAACCTTTATGAACTTTATGTTTAATATTGTTCTTCCCATACAAAAGAGTGTTTTTCTTGCCTTTTGTCTTTACCTGTATGGCTTTGCATTTCTGTTATATGCTGAAAAACTACAATCATTAATTCTGATAGTATAGTTTAGCATAATTCAACTCTCATTACTATGTTTGAAGTATACTACCTTAATGTGTATATATGAATCTTCTTTCAATTTAAATGTTTTTCTTTACTCATTCACTAGGACCAATCCAAAGATTAACTTCCTTCTGCAATTAGGGGGTCAGACTATGAATACCTCAAGTAGAGAAAATACCCTGCTATTTATTTTTATTATTTTGTTGTTGTTGTTGTTAATAAGAACTCAGGGTTTTATCTTGGACCTCTTCTCCCTCTATACTACTTCACTTGGTGATCACATCAATTTCCATAGAATTGTTACCCTCCTTATGCTGATAATTTTTAAATCTACCTATCCTGACCCAAACCCTGTCTGACTTTTAGGCTCATATCTCTACTGGCTTCTCAGACACCACAACCTGGATGCCCAGTAGACTTATTAAACTCATACAGAGCTTATTATTTCCCCCTCTAAATCCTCCCCACCTCCTTATTTCCCTTATACTGTAGAGAATAACACCATCCTCCCAGTGCCTCAGGGTCATATCTCAGGAGTCATACTCAACCTCAAAGCTGGCCAATTTTACTTTTGCAACATGTCCCCAGTAGGCTCCTTTCTCTCCTTTGATGCTGCCAAAACTTTGGAGCAGGCTCTCCTCACTTCACACCTGAACTATTGAAGTAAACTCCTGGTGGGTCTGCCTGTCTCAAGGCTCTCCCTTCTCCAATCTATCCTCCATTTAGTCACCAAAGTGATTTTCCTGAAGTACGAGTCTGATCATACCAGCTCTACCCCCCACCCCCATTCATTAAATTCCAGCGTCACCTTCAGGATCAAAAACAAATCCTCTGGTTTTCAAAGACTTTCAGACCTTCCTGACCTAGCACTCTCCTATCTTTCCAATCCTCTTACATTTTACTCACCAAGTATTCTTTCATCCAATGATCATGGACTTCTCTTGTTGTTCCATGAGCAAGACAGTCCTCTCATAGCCAGGCATTTTCTCTAGCAGTCCACCTTATCCGGAACTTTCTCCTTTTTTTTGTTGCTGCTTTCTAGGTTCTCTGGCTTCATTTAAGTCTCAAAATCCCATCTTCTTTTAATTCTGGAACATTCCCTTTCTTAGTGATTTCCTATTTATCATGTATTTTAGCTTGTTTGTACATATTTGTTTACTTGTCCCCTTCATTAGAGTTTGAGACTAGAGATTCTCTTTTGTCTTTTTATGTGCTTCAGCATTTTATCAGTATATATATATATATATATATATATATATATATATTTTTACTGACTATTGGCCTCCTAAATTGATTTCCCTATAGATTCCCCCACATAACACCACCCCTACTTTTTAGCTTCTTTTTGTGTGTTGTCTCTCCCTTAGACTGTAAGTTCCTTGAGGGCAGGGACTGTATTTCTTTTTTATATTTGTATCTCCACCATATCTGACTCTTAGTAAGTACTTAATAAATTTTTATTGATTGAATGACAGTCTCCAAACCCTGCTTTACCTCCCATGTAGTCATATACCAGGATACCAGAGACTATCAGCAGGAACATCTTGATATGTACTTTGCCCTGGCCTCTTTGCAATTTCAGCTCTTCCTCTAGGTTTAGGAGCAATATTTAAACCAATACCACCCATTACTATTATTTAGGTTAAAACAATCTGCTTGCCCCAGAAAGCCCACTAGCTATTTAGACCAAAACTCTCTTCCCAGTCCTTCACTCCACTATATATGTTGAATTTGCCTATAAGAATGGAAGATCCTCGCAATCAGGGAAAATGTATCTCTAGTGTCTGGCACACAATTTCTGTTAATTCATAGCTCCCTTCTTTTTACATTATTTAATTCCATCTAAGGAGTTTTCACTTACTGGTAAATGAAGTCTTATATGGTAATCTGATATCAGGGGGAAAGGAACAACCCCCCAAAATATTAATGTAATAAATTGGGAAGAAAAGTTTTGATATTGATATAATTTTTTTTTTCTGAAAAGGATCCAGTGTGAAAATTTAACTGAGTGAAAAGGTGACAATAAGTTTTTATTGAAATGAGAGGGATTTTTCAAGAGTAGAGAGAGATTAGAGAGAGTTAATGTTTTTCCCTTTCTCTTCCTGACTCTTTTAGAACAAAAGCTGTAAGTATTAATTCCTATATTTGAAATGCTGTCAAATACATGTGCAAGCTCTAGGAAGACTTTGGTTTGGCCATGGGGCAGACAGATGTGGAGCTTAGTTAGTTTTGCTTGTTAAGAGTCTAAATTACTTCCTCTTCAATCATAACCTAACTCTCTGTCCTTCCTATGTAAATCTTTTTTTCTCCCATCTCTCTTAAGAAGGTGAGGATAGTTTAAGTTGGAGGAAACTCGCAATTCTTTTTTCTGTATTGTGCTAGCTGGTTTTTATTATTATTATTATTATTATTATTATTATTATTATTATTATTATTATTATTATTATTATTCCCTCTGAGCCAATTAGGGCCTAAAGAATGACCAAGTAGGGTTGGCCAGGGACTTATGGATGACTAATCAATGGGAGCCAGAGTGATTTTGGGTTGGTAAACTCCAAGATATCTTGTCAGGTTTCATCAAACAAAATTTACATTCCTTTGGGCAGAACACCTTCAAGTAAGGGTGTGATACCCTATTTGGGCAGAAGAAAAAGAAGGAAGAATGAAAGAAAGAAAAAAGAAAAATAAAGAGGGAAGGTGGGAGTGAGGGAAGAAGGAAGGAAAGAAGAAAAAGAGAGCTATTACTCAACTGAAGCAGTGGGGCAACTATTCCCTTAGATTGTTGTATGTGCTTCATTCTGGAAGAGGACCACGAAGTCAGGGAAGTCATGCCATAATATACAAGTGAATTAAATTTAAGTAAGGGAGAATTGTGCAAAATCATCAGCCTCACTTTTTCCTCTTGAGCCATCTGAGTCCTATGGCCAGATATGGATCAGCAAACAATGACCAAGTGGGACCCTGACTGACTCAGAGTGAAAGTAACAATCATTTCTAGTTTTGCCAGAAATCTTGAGAGTTTCCCCTCCAATTTTTTTTTTACCACAAAAGAGGTCATTCTTTGCTTCATTTTTTTCCCTACCTGCCTTAATTATTAAATTTGAGACTTAAGACCTTAGCTTTAAAAGGTTAAGACATCCATGGTCATCTCCAGTCATGTCAATCCTTATCTGGCCATTGGACCTGGATGGTTTCAGAGAAGAAAATGAAGTTAATGACTTTGCTCAGCCCTCTCTCACTTAAATCCAGTTCACTTACATATCAGGGTATCACCTTCCTGATGTCATGGTCCTCTTTAAGAATAAGGGACAAACAGCAGCAATAGATATTTGTATTCTGAAATATCTAACTTTTATAACAATTGATGTCATGTAGACTTTTATTTTTGTAGTAGAGGACTATAAAAACTAGATTTAGTCACCACAAATTTTCTTAGAGCATTTCATGATATCTCTCCCTGGCTCCTATCATTTTCTACCTTTTATTAACTTATTTTTGTCCCTTAATTAAATTGTATGCTTCCTGAGAGCAGGAACTGTTTTACTTTTCAACATTGGATCTCCAGGACTAAAAGTACCTCACCTATAACTGGAACTTAAAAAGAAAATGTTTGTTGAATTGAATTAGCAATATTTGAGATGGAAGCAATGCCTAATCTTTCCTTCCCTCTAAAGTTTCCTGGGAGTGGTGGTGGTGGGGAGTAAGTGAATGGGAGAATTAATTTCTTGAAGTAGCAGGAAGCAGGTAGAAGTTGGGGTAGAGTGGAACACCATAACTCACATAGACCTGCAAAAAACCACTATATTACTATGCACAGTAGGTCTACAACTGTGTTTTCTATCTGGTACACAGAGTTTCACTATTAATAAGTAAAATGCTCCCAGGCAGCTGTGTGACTAAAAGTGGCAGAGGACATTCTTTGGGAGTTCCCTATGCTAATGAGATCACAGATCCAAACAAAATAGGGCCAAAAAAAAAAAATGTGAAAGTAATGGGTGTAACTAGGGGAAGTCCCTCCCTAAAGTTTTCTGGCTAGAGTATATTCCATGAAGCATGTTCTGAGTTCCTCTAATAACTTTCTGGGATATAAGCAACTCAATTCCAAAAGACTCAACCCTTTGGAATGACACAGCTATTGACCTCCATGGTGGCTGTAGGGCAGGGAATGGCATCAAGTAAAGATAAGCCTGGGAATTGAGCTAGGAAGAACCACTTGTTCAATAGACTTTAAAAGGAGCAACTCTACTCCGATTGTTCTTTCTCTTTCTCTCCAGAGCATGTAGGAAATAACTTTTTCTCTTTGGGATTCTCTGTTGGGTAGGGAAGGAAAGATTAGGCATTGCTTTCATTTGCTAGCTGGAAGAGAAGTTTACTAGTTGACTGTGGGTTTGGGTCTCTGGTTGACTCTTCTGCCACGTTATTTCTTTCCCTGAGTGTAACATTAATCCTGAAAGATGGACTTTTCAAGACTGCCTACCTTAAATCTGGTTGTTCCTAGGTTCCTTAGGTGAAGTTGGCTACACTTTGGGAGCTACTACAATAGTTCCCGGAGAAGATGACCACTGACAGGAGAAGTCTGGACCCTGCCCTGACTTGTGAGAAGACATGGATCTGGAAGAAATTGTTTGGAAAATGAAGAGCCAAGGCAATAGTCAAACTCTAATCCAACAGTCTCATAAACTGGCTTATGTTTTGGTATTTTAAGTACCAACCTCTAGGTTCCTTCTTAATTGTTTACATTTTTTGCCAATTTTTTACCAACTTGCATTTGTGAGTCTTGTGGACTCGGCATTTCTTTTATGTGAAGGAAATAATAATTGTCTGCTACACGATTTACATTGTTACCTTTTTACAGGCCCAAATCTAAGGTGGTTTAAAAATTTTTTTTTTATTTAAGGCAATGGGGTTAAGGCCCAAGGTCACACAGCTAGGCAATTATTAAGTGTCTGAGGTCAGACTTGAACTGAGGTCCTCCTCACTCCAGGGCTGGTGCTCTATCCACTGAGCCACCTAGCCGCCCCCCTAATCTAAGTTTTAAGTGATTTTCCTTTGGGTTCTGAAGAGAGGGCATAAAGACATAAAGAGAAGAAAAGAACCTGGCCCTTTAGATGAGTGACTTAAAAACAACTTGAGCATCCTTGAGAGGGGAAGGAGGAAGTGCTTAGAGTCCTTGGGGCCATTAACAGTTTAGACTGGTTGCATTAAAAATATCGATAAACTTAGTATTTTTGTTGTTGCTGAAATTTATATAGTACTTTATATTATCTCATTTGATCCTTTCAGTTACCTTGTAAGGTATCATGACATACTGAATAAAGACCTTGACCTGGAGTGAAGACCTAGGGTCAAATCCTCCCTCAAATACTTATTACTTCTGTTTCCCTGGACAAGTCATAATTTTTCCATGTCTCACTTTCCTTACGTATAAAAATGTAAGAATGGTGGTAGTGGGAGGGGATATGTACCATTTCCTCTGAGGTCTCTTCCAGCTCCAAATCTGTAATCCTATAAGCATGTAGGAATTACAGTTTTATTATATTCATTTTATAGATGGAATTGCAACTCCAGGGTATACTTTGTCTTCTCAACTTTAAAGTAATTTAATTTAATTCAGTTAATAATTTTAATCACTGACTACATACCATGCATGAGGCTAGATTCTAGTGATATAAAGCAAAAATAGTGCCTGCCCTTAAAGAATTTATAGTCTACTGGGGAAAGGAAAGAAAACAACCTGTAAACAAATAAATACATACACACACACACATACATATATATATATATATATATATATATATATATATATATATATATATATGTATACATTTTTGGAGAAACACTAAAGGTTAGGTGTACCATGGATGAGCTTTTTTCTTGATACATATACCATCCTACATAACTGATTTTGTATCATATTTAGATAATTTCTCATTTTTTTCCTTGGGCTTTGAAAAATTTAATAAGTGAGAAGGAATGGATTTCACAAAGAAAAAATATTTACTCTGCAACTTTATTAGTATTACATAAACAGACTATAGTCAGTTTTCAAGCAGTAATCATGAGGACAGAACCACAGAGGTAAAGACCAGAGACTTATTTTTAATTCACAAAATAGGAAAATCAATTCTGTCCAAAATGTCAAAATTTCAGTAGTTCTCTCTTAATCTGTCTAGAACATGGCTGAAGGCTACATACGTACACACATAGTAAAGGGGTGATATTATTGACTTGAAAAGAAAGCTGTTAAGTTCAAAGCTTAGACATCTGCCTAATCTGGGTATTTACTTAGTGCTAGGTTTTTACGTGTAGAATAGCTAAATTGCTACATAATTACTAATTGCTAAAAAAGAAAAGAAAAAAGAAAGATCTCTTTGTAATACAAAAAGGAGAAATTTGAGATATTGAAATATTATATCTCATATTATTCAACATCTTCATCTTCCATGCTGTCCTGCTCCAGTGCATGGATTTCCCTTTCAGGAAGTAACCCATATTCATTAAGAAAACACTCAACATCCACAGCAAAAAAATCTTCAGCAAATTGCTCAGTGACACTAATGAAATTGCTGATAAGCTCCCCACCTTTGTAGACCAACAATGTTGGAAGGACATCTGAGGAGAAGCGATCCCCAGCACCTGTGTTAGAAGCTTTGATTTTACAGAATTTTACCATAGAGTATTCTCCTGCAAGGCAACTTAAACTATTGTTCAGGGCCTCACAGCCCTTGACACCATCCTCATAGATGTGAACAATGACTGTGGTAATCTTCTGTTCCTTCTCAATGGCCTCCAAGAACTGCTCTCCACTCTCCAACTCAGTTACAAACCCATACCTGGGTCCAAAGCTTAGCTTCTGGTGCATGTCTTGCATGCATTGTCTACGATATTTACGGAGACAATCCTCATCTTCTTTGTCCTGGTGAATTAGTTCATATTCTTGCACACTCATCTGTGAAAATAAGCAAACAAAACAAACACATATCTGACCACGTTCCTCCCTTATCCAGTCAATACCAGTGACTTTCTATTGCCTCCAGGATAAAATACAAATTCCTCTGTTTAGCGTTTAAAGACCCTAGTCTATCTTTCCAGTCTCATTGGATATTACTTTGATCCTCACAAAATGCAGTCCAGCCAAACTGTCCTATCTTTTTCTCAAACAAAATACTCTACCACCCATTTCTGTGTCTTTGCCCTGGCCAGACTGTCATGAGTGGACTTCATTCTCTACTCATTCCTGCCTCAAGGAAGGATTCTCTTTCTTAGGACTTAACTGATGTACCACATTGTACATTAAACTTTTTCTTATTTCTCTAATTGTTAATGCTTTCCCTTCCTAACCACCTTGTATTTAATCTTTTTGCATTTAAACCCATTATAAATGTATATATGTGTGGATATGCACTGATATGCTTCTTGTGTATAGGGATTGTTTCTTTTGTTGTTTATTATGGTACCTAGTACATAGCAACCACTTAAAAATGTTTATTGATCAGTTGATTAAAGGTTGACATAGCAGTAGCAAGATTAATAATTTTTTTAGTTTATTTCATTTTTTTTCTGTTCCCCCATCTGCGCAATAGTGAGGATGCAATAAGATATTTATGACAGGATTTTGAAAAGTGCAAGTAAAGTGAACTGGATTCATTGGAATGGGAGACCTTGGGGAAGGAAGGAAAAAAAAAACTATGCACTTAATAAGCACATACTATTTGCCAGGCCCTGTGCTAAGCACTTTATACATATCTCATTTAATCCTACACCTTGGGGAGAGAGTGCTATTATTAATCCTATTTTGCAATTGAAGAAATTGAGACAATGAAATGTTAAATAAGTTGCATGGGGTCACACAGCTAGTCTGAGACTATGGTCACATTTGAACTCAGATCTTCCTGACTCCAGACCTAGCACTAACCTACCTCAGAGGCTTCTGAAGGGAAGGATTATTTTATTTGTTTGTTTGTTTGCTTTTGTCTTCTTTCCCCAGTGCTTAGCATAAAGTTCAGGGAAAAGACTCTTAGAATTTGAAGAGATCTTAGTGTCAGTTTATCAAAGTTTGTCACTTTACAGATGATAAAACTGAGACCATGGAAAGATAAAGGACTTACCTAATGCCACAAAGACACCCTTGGTTCCTTAGACTCCAAATTCCATGCTCCTTCCCTCTCACTTTGCACTGTAATAAATGTGAACTCAAAATCTTGACCTATGTTACTTGCTAACTGTGGGAACTTGGGCAAATCACTTATCTCCCTGTGCCTCAGTTTCTTTTTTTTTTTATAACATAAGGGGATTAGCTGAAATAATGGTCTTTCCAATTTAAGTTGAGTGGTGACATTTGACATGTTCCTCCATTTCCTATATCTTCATTTTCTTATTGGAGTAATTTTCTAAAGTTTTACAGATTATTAATCTTTAAAAAAATCTAATCCATTTCAACAAACATTTATGGAGCCTCTACTTCATGTGTGTGTGAATACAAGTCCAGAACCAATATAGTCCTTATCTGTTTTGGCTTCCATTCTTCTGAATCCAAAATATACCACTTTTTACTTTTCATTTCAAGACATTTTGGGGAATGTCTTTTCAGATTCTCATAACTTTTTTAAGTGGATAGAGAAAGTGTCATTATTTTCCTTTTACACACAGAAAAACGGAAACAGAGAGTTACCTATTCAAGATCATAGGAAGTCAGTGAGAGAAAATGAATTTGAAATGAAACTTTTCGACCACTAATTAAATCTTCTTTTTTGTTCACCTTGGTTGTACCGAGAGGGCCAAAAAGCATAGCTATAGAACATTGTATTTGCTAAGGATAATATCTCTATGACAGCAAAACAAAAACATTAACTTACTAAACTGTATGGGGAGTAGATAAATCATAAATGGGTGTTAAAACCGTTTATAAAAGCCCAGAGTTCTTCTAGTGGGGGGGGTCTGAATTCAATCTGATTCATTGTATGATTTGCATTTACCTTTTCTTGCAAAAAAATAACATCATCTCTTCTTCCTACCTTTCTGCTGAATTTTTCTTTTGTATCTTTATCATCTCGACATTGAGGAGACGACATTTGTCTGAGAATTTCCTTCTTGTTTGGTGGGATGGAATCACCGTCTTCACTTTCCAACTTAAACTTTCTCCAATCATTGATAACTCCTTTGGGACCTGAAATAAAGGAGACTTATCATTTGCTCTTTAGACTTTCAGAAGGGCAGCTTACACTTATGAAGTTTATATGCAGGTTGTCATAGAAACAGACTTGTCTTCTCCTGCTGGTGAAACCAATGACTTGCTTGGGCTAGATGTCTCTGATTATCCTGATAATAAAAACACCCTTCTGTTTGAAGCACGTTAATAGGTTTTGGCATAGAATCATGCAAAGGCCACTGCATTATGAATATGTGAGTTATGTACATTTCTAACATTAGCTATCAATAAAAGCACACTTAAAAATCTCTGCAATGTAATGTGGTCAGATTAAAATTACAGGATGTGGGAGAATTGCTAGTACTGTATTCTTTTCCCTCCTTTGCCTATTGAATCCATGCCTAAATTTTAAAGCTCAACAAAATTTTATCTGCTTCAAGAAGTCTTTTCTCATCTGCAAGTCAGGAATAGCTTTCCCTCTCTGACCTCAAATAGAAGTTTGTTTTGTTGCTCTTTCATATTTTAACAATTTCTAGGTTAACTTTATGCATTTACCACTGTAGCTACTTTGACAACATCCCTCCACTACACTCTTTGAAAACAGATTCACATCTTTTCTCAACTTTTTAATCATCCTCAGGGCCTAGCACACTGTTCTCCATCTAGTAGTTGCTTAATAAATATGTACTGTAATATTATTGTTGAGGTAATATTTAGATAGTGCCAGAATAAATAATAAGAGCACATAGAAGTAGAAAATGAAACAATTATAGATTCTCTGAGATCGGGGCGGGGGGGGGGAGAGAATTCTAACTCTTAGGAAGGAAACAAGGTAAGATTTTAGATTTGTTTTTACTTAAATAAGGAAACTTTTGCTTAGTGTATCTTTTACCTGTGTGTGTGGCCTGTCCTTCAAAATCCTCTTCCAAACTGAGGCTTTTAGTTTCTTCCATTTTTATGTCGGGGTTTGACATAATCTGCATGGTCAATAAAAGTAATAAATAGATGAGTGATAGTTGGATTTAGAATATATAACTGAATCATATTACTTCCTTGTGTACCTAGGTTTGATGATCTGCTAATGACTGTAATAAGTCACTTACATGTATGTTTAAATGACTTGAGTTTTGCCAAATACCTAACCAATACAGTTTCCCAATATTAGACCATAGACTTTGTGAACATTGTTTATTACTTTATAAAGTTACTATGTAGAGCTGTTATCTTATTATTATTTGAACTGTAGAAATGAAAATGCTGAAATACATGGGGAGGTTTTGCTTAGTCAATGGTTTGGTGCCAGCTTTTCTATCAAAACTGAAAAGAGATGGTCTATCAGTGTTCACTGAAAAACTCAAAGAGACTAATATCTCTCCAGTAAGAGAGATTTTTCTCTTGTCAAATGTCACCACTCAACTTAAAACGGAAAGGCCATCATTTCAGCTAATCCCCTTATGTTATAAAAAAAGAAATTGAAGTACACAGAGATTAAGTTGAGATTATTCTCAGCTATCTAGCATTATTGCCTGTCTATAACACAGCTTAGAACTGGGTAGATGCCAACATTTGAGAAGTCAAAATAAACATCCCAGAATTCTTGTACTGGGAATAAAGTACGTACACTTTATTCATGGTAAGACTTCATATAGGAACTATTTACTTTTATTTTGCATGTATTTTTAATGGGGTTGTTTATCTCATTTCTCAACCCAAAACAAATTGAAAGTCAGAAATTATACTGAAGGAAGGGACTGGTATAGGTAAGCATACTTTCTGTGGTACTCACTATAATAATAATAATAAATAAAGTATCAACTGAATTTAGCAGCAGAGGAGAAAAAAGAACCATGTCTTTAAAAACATAAACACAAGAACTAAAATATTGTGTTTAGCTTAGACATGAAAAAATATATACACTTCAGTAGGCTTTCAGAATATCATTGTACAATACATAATTTCCATAATCATCCTGACAAGTTTAAATTTTATTCAGAATATTCTAAGAAAGAAATATTCCAGTATAGTAGTTTATATCTGTAATTTCTGCTAGTAGGGAATGCTGAGACTGGAAGAGCTTTGGAGTTAAGAAGCTTCAGGAGGGTTAAAGTCCATATTAAATCTAACATGAATATGGCAAGCCCCTGGAAGCAGAGACTGCCCAACTGCATAAGGAGGGGTGAAACAGCCCAAGTGGAAAACTAGTGGGTCAAGTCAGCAATTAATGGGGTCATGCCCGTGATTGTTTATCTTACTTCCTGTCTGGGTGAAATAAAGAGATGAGAAAACAAAATGATAAAATATAAATAAAGCACTTTGAAAACTTCAAAGCATTATGTAAATGCTAGTTATTATTAGGAAATCAGAAACAAAAAGATAGTGTTTGGGGATCATACAACTAGAAAAAAGGGAAAGGGAGTTCTAAATTATTTCAGAAATAATTAAATATAGTAGAAAAATGGCAGTAAGTCAATTTTATATAATATAAACAACTCTTTACTAGTGCTGAAACTATTGACAGTAAATAGAAATCTGTCATCATCAAAAGTAATTGCTAGGTAACAATGCATTAAAATAAAAGTTATAATTAAAAATTTAAAATGACAGATAACCCAGTAACTTGTGGAAAGGCTTAGTGCTCAGAATGCTTTAAGTTGGAGGATTTCCTTCCTTCTGAATTTTGAAAGAGCAAATTGATTAATTCAGATATTTATAATGTACAAAAAAACATAGTATTTAAACACCTTTAAAAACAATTTTGTTACCAATAATCAAAAAAAGAGAAATAATGCTTAATATTTTTGCTTTTGCTAAGATGAAAGCTCTCAGTGAAAGGAAGGAAAGCTGATTACTGTTAAAAAAAAAAAAAAAGCAAAAAGAAAACCAATACCACCTTCTGAGAAGGTAATTGAATCCTCAAGACAAGGTTTTGGTCACGTACACAAAGCAGTCGTCATAGAATGACGTTAGTTGAAATATGGGTAATTTTGACCTCTGTTCAAGGACTGCAGGTAGGGATGAGGGAGAGGGGCAGGGATGTAGCAGTAGTTTCCAACAGTAGCACTGGTTGTTGCCCGAATAAGAAGGGACAGAATAAAAATTAAAAAATTATTTTGCCTTTCCTGTAAATATGTTAACTCATCTAAATTGCTATACAACTTCCTTCTATAATAGCAAATCATTCGTCCTAATTTTAGCTTTTTTTATTTCATTCATTGATTCATCCATTATTTAATAAACTCTTCTTTCATATCCATTGCATTTGTGAACTTATCTCTAAACTCAGATTTTTTTAAGTAATAGATTTTTGGGGGGGGGTCATGAACTTGGATGGGGAAAAATACCTTTATTTCCTCTAACATCTAATTTAAATTTAGCATATTCTTCAGTTATGAATATGGGCAGAAACCATTATTCCTAAAAGGGGGGCAGTTGAGTTAAAGTTTCCAAAAAAAGTACTTTGGATACACCTAGTACAATATCCTAAAAGTCTTAGTGAACTAAGACTTTTTTTAATCCAGAACAACATTTGTCTCATAATATCAATGGTAGTGATTAATATTCTTGTTCATTTAATCCTAGACTATTTACTTAACCTATTTAATGTCCTGGGCAACATTCTAAAACTATTAAGTTGCAGGACCAGTGCCCCTAAAATTTTCATCTCATTGCTTCCTAAGAGAGGAACTTGAAATAGAATGAGATACCAGATCTGGACCAAAAGGAGGAAAAAAAAAAAGAAAAAGAAAAAATCCACAACCATGGCTGAAACAAAACGAAGGTTTTAGAACATTGCCAATAGATTCATAAAAAGTATTATGTGATGTCAGACAGGCAGAGCTCTGTCCTCTGCCCCTGGAACAGGACTCTGGGGCTCTGACCACATTCAGATCCTGATCGCAGTCTAGGCCCCCCCATAGAACAGCAGGCCCCCTCCCACCTCAGCCCTGTGGCAGAGGGGGTTGCTTATGGTCATTCACAGACCAGGAGGGAGGACAGAGCCTCACACACTGAGACCCTTGTGGGAGTGTCCCAAAAGCTCAGGAAGCACCCCAAAACCAGGCCCAGGATGGGAAAATGAGCAAGCAGAGAAACAAAAGGAAGACTATTGAGAAATATTTTGCAAATGAGCCCAAGAAGGATCAAAATATTCAGTCTGAAGATGAGGAAGCACAAGCTCCTGCATCTAAAGACTCCAAGAAAAACAGAAATTGGACTCAGGCTATGATAGAGCTCAAAAAAGACTTTGAAAATCAAATGAGGGAGTTGGAAGAAAAACTGGGAAAAGAAGGGAGAGAGATGCAGGAAAAACATGAAAATGAAGTCAGCAGCTTAGTCAAGGGAATCCAAAAAAATGCTGAAGAAAATAGCATGCTAAAAACCAGCTTAGGTCAAATGGATAAAACAGTTCAAAAAAGTTATTGAGGAGAAGAGTGCTTTAAAAAGCAAAATTGGTCAGATGGAAAAAGAGATAAGAAAACTCTCTGAGGAGAACAAATCCTTCAGACAAAGAATAGAATTCAGGGAGATTGATGAATTACCAGAAATCAGGAATCAATACTTTGAAACCAAAAAAATGAAAAATTAGAAGAAAATGTGAAATATCTCATTGAAAAAACAACTGATGTGATGTCAGACAAATATATTTTTATTGGAAAGAAGGGCAAGGTGACAGAGAAAACTGTCAGCTTCACTTAGGGATTGCCATTGTCCAGGGTGGGTTACTGGATTGGTTACCTTATCTGATTAAAGAGAGTTATGACTATGGCGCAGTTTCCTTTTGGTTAGAGCAAGGCAGTTTTTAGGCAGATGCCATTATACATTTCACTCAGCTTTAAAAACTTATTCACATCAAATCAGTCTTGGTCATGAGAAATCAATGACTGAGTAACATGTTAAATTTTAAAGGGCTACTCTCAAGTTTTGCTATTCTCTCTCTCTCTCTCTCTCTCTCTCTCTCTCTCTCTCTCTCTATATATATATATATATATATATACACACACACAGATACATCAAAATACTTTAAATGCTTCTTAGAAATGTGGTTTAATTGCTATGGAAACATGCTCCTTTTCCCTTCTACTTATTGATGGACTAATTGACCCTTCTATGGGTGTTTAAGAGCTACTGTGGCTAGAAAGATCCATCCCTATCTATGTTCTTGCCACAACTTGATCCCATACCTTTCCAAACTTAACTTGACTGGTGCTCAAACAACAGGTATCCACTCCATTCCTGGTAAACCTCTCTTTAAAGCTGTTCTAGATTGTTAGAACCTGAGAGGTATTATACATTTCTGAGAAATCTTTTGATAACACAGGCTTGCTTTGATGCCAGGAGGAGGCAATGGAAGGTAAGTAGGCACTGTGCTAAGCCACCACCCCCTTTTATTTTTAACAAATATTGTTATGTTTGTACTAACCCTTGGTACATAGGTGCTATTATTAACTCCATTATACATTGAAGAAATTCAGAGGTTAAGTGATTTGCCCAGGGTCCCAAAGCTACTAAGGGTATGAGATGAATTTGAGCTTAGATTTTGTGTCTCTAGGTCCAAAGTTCTATCCACTATACCACCAAGCTTCCAACAAAGAAGGACTTTAATGAATGAAAAATAAAAATAACTAAGATTAGTCAAAATGATTAGTTTAAATTAACTTTCCATCATTCTTGATGCTCACTTTATAGTCTGTCCTAGTAGTAATAGTAGTAGTAGTAGTAGTAGTAGTAGTAGTAGTAGTATTAATAATAGTTTTTGATTCCAGTTATTCCTGCTAGATAAGAACATATTCTTCAAACTTTTTCCTCTCAAAGCCATTAAAAACTTAAAAAATATTTTTTTATTAAGTAGTCTCAGACCAAGTCAGAGAATCAGGAAGACTTGGATTCAAGTCCTGTATCTGGTACATATTGATTATGTGGTCCAGAGAAGTAACTAAAACTCTTAATGCCTTAGACTAGTAGGGTAGAAATGGGAAAGGTCACTAAACCATAAGTAAGGATCTCAGCTAACTGTATATTGACTTAGTTTTAAAATATAATGTTATCTATGTTTTATTGTATTTTTGTTTAGCTTGTTAATCATTTCCCCAAGCATTCAGCCATTTGACACCTCTGCCATAGGCAACTTTCCAAGACCATAAATTGCAGTGAGGGTGTCAACCTTCACCAGTAAATAATTTCATCATCTGGGAGTTCCTTATGCCAAAGAGCTCACAGGTCCATTCCTATCTTAAAATAATGATTATTGGAATTACCCAAGGAAAGGAAATGCTTCAAGTCTAAAACTTTAGTTAAAAAAATTTTAAAACTACTAGAACTATTGCTAAGACATATAGTTAAATTTTCCCCATGACAATATCTATTACTAGTCATTTTAAATTTTAAATTACTAGTCATATTTTTGTTTGTCAGAGGCCTGTCAAGTGTTTGATTTGTTGTAGACTTGAACACTAATGTTTGCTGAGAAAAACAGATTTTAGTAGGCTTTGAGCAGATTACAAGCCCCTTTATTGTGTATATCTTATATTTGGGGGGTTTAGGGTTTAAATGACTTGCCTAGGTTCACACTGCAAGTAAGTAGCAAGTGTCTGAGGTTGGTTTTGAACTCAGGTCCTCCTAACTCCAGAACCAGTGTTATATTCACTGTACCACTTATTGTATATATCTTAATACAATAAAACAAGCTAACTAAAAAAGGGGTACATTGTTACAGAAATGAATAATTTAGAAAATTAAATTAAAATTGCTTTGATAGCTTGAGTAATATTTACATTATATATATTTCTCTGTTAACCTTCATAAGTTTATAAAAAAGGAAAAATTAGGCTTTTCATTGGAAGATTTTTTAATGATATTTGAATGATTAGTAACAGTGTATGGATAGAGTAAGCATTTAATAAATGCTTGTTGATTTATCAAATGACTGATTTACAGCTCTAAATTCTATTACATTTTTAATGATACAATAATGTTTGGGAAATTTGGTTAAAAATCATCATTCATAATCTGGCTTCAGACATTTAATAATTACCTAGCTGTGTGACCTTGGGCAAGTCATTTAACCCCATTGCCTTCCAAAAAAAATCATCATTCATGTACTCAAAATTGCTGTTTTAAAAAAGAAGGAAGTTTGTATTCCTCATGGAAACTGTCTTAGTATGTAATATTATAATGTCTTTTTGACTCCAGGTTCAGTTGAGTCCAAGAGTCTGCCAGTTTTTCTTAGTTTTCATTTTAGGGTTCTCAAGTCCTACAAAAATGCTAACAGTGCTTTTTTTTTCTGAGGCCTCCATGATATGAATAGAATTTCCTATATACTTATAATTCTGAGGTCTCCTCACTTCTGAAGAATACTTCCTGCCCATTCTACCCTTGAAGGCAGGTGTATTCTTGCTGCTTAGCATCAAAGTCTGCTAAATATCAATCATCAATCGGTGGGTAAGGTGCTGAGGTTGAAAAATTAAAAATAAGTCTCTTGTCTCAAGAGACTTAAATAATGGGTTCTTAATAAATACTTGTCAATCTAAGTCATTTTCTGATTTGTTCAGATACAGAAAAAAAACATACCACTGATGCTTTGGTGGGAATTAGAGGTACTTGATCAAAATGCTTTTTTCTGAATTTTGTTTTAAGAGGTAAGTGATGAAGAGATAAGAGACAATGGCTTCTTTTTTGAGAATAGAATTGACATCTTTCCCCACAATAGGTAAAACCCAGAAAATAGACAGGAGCGAGATAGCCAAAAAGTAATATCTTAACAAGAAAACACTTCTTTTGTAGTGAGGTTTAAAATCAATTCTCTTTCATCTTCTGAACACATGAAGGTACAAGTTGCCCTCTCAAATCATAATCCAGTCAGGGGATACTCTTCCAGGATGGGACCCAAGTGATGTTGTTATGTCTTAGTTTATGAATAGCCTGAAGACATAATCAGATTCTGAAATAAATTAACATTTTCAATCCCTTGAGCTAATATTGAATATTCCTCTAAAATATTGACAGGAACAAATTTATATTAGCAAGATGTCATATTGTTGGGTAAAACTGTAGATTCAGCAAAATTTATAAACATTCTGTTTCCCCTTTCCTTTTAGGATCAACCTTCCAAGTTCTTTCCACTTCCCTTCATCCCCTCCCCCCAGTGTGGTCTCTTTATTCTATTTCGTCCATGTATTCTGCCCTCCCCCTCATTTTACATCTCCTCAACCCCCTCCTCAGGGAATGTCAGGGATTATTAACTGTTTCATAGCAGATGACTAAACCCTGATCACTTAGCTCCTAAAGCATGAAACTTTCATTTTTCAGTGGACCCCTAGAATGATTACCTAAAAGAATGACTAATGGTGAGAACAAATGCCATAAGATTAAGCCTCATTACAAAAACTCCACTTCTACAGTGCAATTATCCCACGATGTGTGGCTTCTATGCCATTCACCTGCCTTGACCTATGGAAGTGGTTTGCTTATATAAGATTTAGACAAGGAGTTTATGATGTGATTTTTGCAAGACTGCTTCCTCTATATATGTCTCATACCCACAAAATGATTTTAAATTGCTTGTAGCTAAGTACCAATCCAATAACCTCTTTTTTCATGTCCTTGCAGCATGTAATGCTAGACTCACAGTAGGTATATCTAAAACTATACTTAATGGGCTACAGACAATGTCCCTTAATAAAGAAAGAAATAGCAAATTGAAAGAAACAAATAATAGAGCAGGACTGATTCCAAGGTAAAAAATAAAAAAACAAAACAAAAACCCAATACATCCTACGAAAAGATTGGCATAATATAGCCCTGGGCTTGTTATCAAGAACATCAAGTTTCAAAATCTGACTGGTAGATCTGATGGGCTTCAGGGTTGTAGTGAGGTGGTTGTTGACACTTCAGTTCTTGTAAAACTTTGAGTAGTTCATTAATTTATCTGTGGCTTAGGCAACTTCCCAGGACTAATTTACTGAGTCAGGCTAAAGAGAAAATACCTACCTACACCTGGAGTTCCCCAGATATTTAGAATTTACAGAAACTTTGCATATTTAATTAAACATTAAGCATTTTATTCTCCTATCTTGTACAGTTCATCTTTCATAAAGTTTTGTTTTCAACTTACATCTGAATAGATGAGATGTTTGCTTTACATCCCTAGTTTTAACTGATCAATAATGTTGGAGCTCTATGTTAGCAGAGTATTTTTTCAGGAACAAGAGACTATAATACCATCAGAAGTCTTAATTTAGGACTAGCCAGAGAACATAATTAAATAAGGAAGTAAATTACCACTTTCAATTCATTAAGATAACATTGAATATTCCTCTAAAATATCAACTGGAACAATTTTATATTAGCAGCTGTAATGCTAATAATATTGCAAACTACCTATGATTTCTTCCATATGATCATCTATTCATGATTTAGTTGAATAGTCCCAAGTAGTCTAGGTTGCCTCTTTAAGAAATGATACCAATAATTATGGATCAATAAGACTATTAGCTCCTTGAGAGTAGGGGCATTTTTGTTGATTTTTTAATTTTTCTTTGCATCTGGCACATAATAGATATTTAATAACTGCTTGGTGCTTTATTAAATACTTAATTGAATTGTTCAAACTTCAGGGGAGTCAAAGAAATAGAAAAACAACCTTTGACCTCAAGGATAACCCTTCTAATGGGACTTATTAACTTAATAAATTTCTTACAAAGTACTTTCATGAGTATGATTTCATTTGATCCTTACAATAGGCCTGTGAAATCAGCACTATTATTATAACCACTTTTTCAGATGAGGAAACTGAAAATTAAGGAAGTTATGTCATTTACCCCAGGTCATAGAAGTAGTAAGGCAAAACTGAACCTAGACTTCAGAACTAATGCAAACACTCATTCCTCTCTCCCTTGGCAAAAACTAGTGTTAAACTGATTATACTTCTTTTACTCCAGGAAAGAGGAAATGAATTTCCAGAAATTGAAGGAATAGATGAATAAAAAAACATTTCTTACCAATGGAAAGGTTTGGAGGGCCTAAGAAGGCACAGTTTGGAGAACAAAATGGCAAATCACTCTACTCTCTTTGCCAAGAAAACTCAAATAAGGTTACAAAGAGTTGGATACAACCAAAATTTATTGAACAACAGGAAAGGAGGCAAAACAGAGGAGTCTATAGCTTACATAGTATATCAGATAACAATGCTAGGGGTATTCGAGTACAGAGGTAAGAGCAGATTGGTAAAACTTGGTGGTACTTCATCTTAGTAATAGAAATAGAAATTGTGTGAGCAGTCAAGCAGTTTAAGTGAGTTCTGGACAGGCAGGGCCTAAGAGAGGAGATGAATAATGAGGTAAAGGGCATCATCCAGGCCCAAAAGATCTCTCTAACCTTTCTGGAGGAAATGAAGAAAGTGGTAGGCTTTCTTTGGAAATTTAAGAGCAATTGTGTCTATGATTTTCAGTTTCTTCTTGTGTCTGAAATACTTTGGGGATACTATGTTATAGTCAATATGAACTAAACTGCAGTCTAGATTCATACAGTTTCTAGATAAAAGACTGAATCACATATTAAAGATTAAACCCAGATACAATAGGTTCTCATAAATACCATTCTACAGAAATATCTGAATGGTTATGGGGAAAAAACTGATTGCTTTACCCAGTCTACAAACCACTTTTTCTAGTCTGTATGGCATTCAACAAGATTCTAGAAGAACAAAGTAATATGGACTGTCCTTTGCAGAATCCTGTAGATTCTGGCATGTTAAATCTCTTTGCTGGGATATAGCTGGCTTTTAAGTACAAGTCTTCTGAGACCACATATTTTTAAAAAGGAATGTCATAAATAAGAGTTGATTCTGAGGATTAAAATGATTTCTTGCAAAACCATAGAAGAACCCTGCTTTGGGCACTTTCACAATTCAAACTGAAAACGTTGTTAGCCCTAATTATCTATGTCTAATCAAATGAAGTGCTATAAAAGGTCATCTCTGAGATGCAGGGAAGAAGATAAAAAAAAATTCTGCAAGATCTCTTCTCAATTCAAAGCATATTAAAGAAAGCTTGGCAGTTTTCTCTTTCAAGTTTTTAGCCACTTTGCTTCAGATATTCCTTGAGGTTACAATAGAAAATAATAGCATCATAGATCCAAAACTGAAAGAAATCTCAGAGATCATCCAATCTAACCCATTCCTTTTACAAATCATGAAACTGAGGCAGAGGAGTAAAATGCTTTGCCCAGGTCCCAGTAATAATCTGAGGCAGAGATTTGAACCCAGTGCTCTGACTTCAGGACCAAAACCCTTTCCATTGTATCATGTTGCTTCCCAATTTGGTCTTGTAGAGAGCCTGACAAATAGTTTACTTTTTTTTTTTCAGATTTTCTAGCAGTTGACAAGTCATGACAAGGCAAGGTAAACATAATGGTACGAAATTCAAATAGAAAGGGATCCTTATGGGTTGCATATTGATGGAGAAAAACAAATGAATATTATCTATGTTATATTTTTATTTTATTTGTTAAACATTTCCCAATTCATTTTGATCTGGTTTTGATGTGGCTGCACTCTGAGAGTCTTGTGAGCTGCTGCTGTGATAAGCATTGAAGAAAACTAACTTTTCTTTCTTTTTTCTCCTTCTTTCTTTTTGTTTAATCATCTTCCCTCAAAACTAGATGAAGATAGCCTAGGATCCTGAACCCTAGAGCCTTTAAAATTGGAATCCTTCTAATCCAGAAGCTGCAGGCATCATGCCAGTAAGTAATCTGTTGTGGTCATTTCTTCAGGTACCACATTCCCAGCTACAGAAAACCCAGAAAGGAAAGTTCTTATCATCAAAAAAAAAAAAAAGACCTATGGCATTGTAAAATGGCTCAATATCAGCATTAATTAGGGGAAATGACATTAGAAAAGATGTATTAACATTTGCTTTGCCATTGCATCCTAAGGATCTGACTTATATCTGAAACCTTCCATGTCTTAAATTCCCAATTAGCCTATGAACTCTTTGAAAACAGGAACTGTTTTACTTTATTATTTGGATCCCCAGCAGTTAGCACAATGCTATCTTTTAAACTCTCCTCCCTCCCTCCCTCCCTTCCTTACTCCCTCTGTCCCTCTCTCCCCTTTTCCTTCCTTCCTTCCTTCCTTCCTTCCTTCCTTCCTTCCTTCCTTCCTTTCTTCCTTCCTTCCTTCCTTCCTTCCTTCCTTCCTTCCTTCCTTCCTTCCTTCCTTCCTTCCTTCCCTCCTTCCTTCCCTCTCCCTCCTTCCCTCCTTCCCTCCTTCCCTCCCTCCCTCCCTTCCTTCCTTCCTTCCTTCCTTTCCTATTGAATTGAGATATGAATAGAAAAAATGAAAACCTTGGGCAGTAGTTTTTCATCCATGGTTTCCTGGAAGTTAAATTTCTAAACATTACTTGCCTAGAAGGCAATTTCCCTTCAGTTCTTTCTCTCTTTCCTCCCTGCCCCGCCCCCACCACAATGAAAAAAGAGTAAAGAATTGAGAATTCCAAAATTGCAAACCTTATTCCAAATTTAATCCAAAGCTTTAACTACTGCCTTACTAAAGAGCTTCAAAGATTTGATTAATTGAAATAAGATACTCTAATTCTAGAGAAGACTGATTAATATAGACTTCAGTATAGTACATTGAGTACAAGTCTGGGAGTAAGTTAGGAGTGTCTCCATTCAAGTTTTTTCTCAGATAATTTAGCATCTAAGGACCCCAGGTAATTCTTTAAGACTTCAAGAATAGCTTTATAGGCTATTTATAGGTTTATTTATTATCTATTTATAGGGTTTTTAAAGTAAAATCTAAAGAATAATAGATGTAGTAATCTTTATTATTTGTTTCATTTAACTGCTTGACTTTGTCACAAGAAATCTCTGATGAAGAAAATGTAATATGAAAATGTGCATAATGTAAAAAAAAAACCCAAACAACCCAACACATTAAAGTGACCAACCCCTCCCTCTGCCCCACCAAAACAAAAACAAAACAACCTACCTGTTGGTCTTCGGCTATTCAATTGTCTGTCTCAAGTTGCCACTGGATAAGACTGGTGCCTTTGATGGTGAACAGCAGAAGGATATTCCTTTTTCATTGAATTCCTATGATACATAGATAGACCTAAGCCGGATTGAAGTCTGTGGATGATGACCTTGAAGGAATAGCTCTGAATAGTTAATAGGATTGACATAAGAGAATTAGCAAACCCTTTCTATTAGCAATAGGCCAGTGAAATAAAGAGCTTACCACCTTCTGGTAAACATAAATTATTTCTATCTCTGTTAAAAATTAATTGTAAGGAACTCCCTCGACAACACCCTCAAGAAATTTAACAAATGTGATTAGGAAAAAAAATTGATTTTCATCCTCACTTCTTGTGTTCTTTAAGAGAGCATGGGAACTTGAAATCATTGGAAAAAATACAGTCTGGTTCAGAAAGCTGGAACATTATTTCCTCTGTTTTCCAGCTGGTTTAATAGTATATGCTCCGAACATAAGAAAGTTAGCATTTAGATATGATAATAATATATTGAATTTTGATTGTACTTAAAATTATTTAACCATTTTACAATTTATATTAATTTCTAAATATATCCCTTCTACATTTCAAAATATGCCCCTTTGTCTCCTCTATGAAGCGAGTTATTCACTGAAATAAAGATTTTATTTATTTACTTTGGGATTTTTGCAAGGCAATGGGGTTAAATGACTTACCCAACCTCACATAGATAAGCAAGTATTAGGTGTCTGAGGCTGAATTTGAACTCAGGTCCTCCTGACTCCAGGTCTGGTGCTCTATCCACTGCACCACCTAACTACCCCTATGATAAAGATTTTTAAAAGACAGAGATAGCAATATAGAAAAACTAATGAGTGTACAATATCTTAGAGTATAAGCAACATTCCACATGTGTGATGCTCTACCCCAGCAATGAAGGGAGGGTGAACATTTCATACGTTGAAAAGCACATTCACAAACATGATCTAATTTTAAAACTGAGGGTTTTTTTATTATGAGAAGTATTTCACATTTATTTAATTTAGTTAGTAGTGCATATAATTATAGTTGAAATTTAGAAAATCAAACCAACAAAACCAAACTGATTGGAAGCATCCTTTTAGGCCCATGTGCCATTTTGTGATGCTGTGATTCTGTAGTCCTTAAGTCAGAACCCAGTGCCAACACAGGACACTTAGAAGTTGTAGCAAATTCACATTTGTTCTGTGTAGAAGTGCCAGAGGACGGAGCCTTACAGCCAAGAGGAGTGAGGAAATGGGGAAGAGAACTTCCTTACAAAAAAGTGAACTTCAGAAAACACTCAAACAGATTCCTGGGTCAGAGGGTTCAGCCAGATGACCCCAAATAAATATTGTGATATTTAAGGGTATGCTAGTAGCTAGATCTTTGAAAACAATGCAGGCTTGTCACACTTCTTTGTAGAATCTGCATTATTAACATTTCTCCATTACTTTTTTTTTTTTAGGTTTTTGCAAGTTAATGGGGTTAAGTGGCTTGCCCAAGGCCACACAGCTAGGTAATTATTAAGTGTCTGAGGCTGGATTTGAACCCAGGTACTCCTGACTCCAGGGTTGGTGCTTTATCCACTGCGCCACCTAGCCACTTAGCCACCCCATCTCCATTACTTTTTAAAGACTAGACAAACAACAAGCCAACAATTACATGAGGGCCTTACAGTTGTGAAAGGTAATTGAGGTTTATTAGAAGGATCAGTGGATTGGGGTCACCAGTGGTGGTATATAACTATAATCTTTTCTACTGAGGAGACTGAGCTTGAGATCTCTGAACAACAGTGGACTCAGGTTGTATGGTAGTAAGGAAGGGATCTCTGTGAGTTTGGCCTTAAAAATAATAATTTAATTATTTCAGTTTAGCCTGAAGAAAGAGCAAAACAGAATTAAGTTATTATATACACTTACAATAGCTTTCTAAGTTTGCTAATTATATAGGTGCAGCGCCCTGGCTAGAGAACCAGACACCGAACATGGAATCTTGGAGTGATTTTTATACCATTTGACTCTCAGAAGGTGGGATCTGAAAAGTCACCTTCAGCTTGTCCAGTCAAAAAAAGGAGTGCCCCCCCATGGGTGGGGCAAATCAGGATGGGGCAGGGGAGCTTGATATCAGTGCCTTATCAGTTATGTGAAAGACCTCCACCAAACCAAGTGAATCTTCCCCGCCCAGGCTGTCAACACGCCCTTGACACAAAATTATTTGTTATGAGAGATCAAAGGTATCAAGGATTCCCTCCAGCTGACTGAGAAGGGGTGAACTGGCCTAGGTTGAATACAAAGATCAACAATTTCATGTCCATTAGTAGTGGCATTGGGCCACTGGGTTTTTAACCTAGGTAAGTTAGGGAAACCTGTTTTTTTTTAAAAAAAAGTAGGGGGCGACTAGGTGGTGCAGTGGATAGAGCACCGGTCCTGGAGTCAGGAGTACCTGAGTTCAAATCCAGCCTCAGACGCTTAATAATTACCTAACTATGTGGACTTGGGCAAGCCACTTAACCCCATTTGCCTTGCAAAAACTTAAAAAAAAGTGGGGAGGGCATGGACTCATGTGATTCCGCACTTTCCTTTTCTTTTTTGCCAAATCAGTAGGCACAACTGACTCATAATAGGAAGTTGGAATCAAGAAGACCTGAATTTAAATACTGTCTTTGCCCTTATTAGCTGTGTGATCTTAGACAAATCATTTGAGTTCTCTCATCCTCAGTTTCCTTATCTATAAAATAAGAGTTATGATAGTACCTCCTTCACATAGTTATTAAGAAGATCAAATGAGATAACATCTAAAATCCTTTGCAAACCTTAAATGCTAGCTATTGTTATGAACTAGCGAGTCAGACATGCATACCCTTCCTTAGACCCAGATTCTCAGTTATTGGGATCAGCTTAAACACAGTCAATTTAAAAAAAACAATTAAAATCCAATCAATGACCTTTGGATAGAGAAGGTTTTAAAAGGCAGGATAGGAAAAAAAAGAGCTGACAGCACTTTGATAACAACCTTGGTAATGGTTTTTTCCCAAAGTTCCAAAGAAACAGAAGGCCAGAGGCTTGTGAAATGTAGGACATGATTTATCCAGGAGGGGGCTGTAGAAGCTAAAGGAAGTTAATCCACTTCAAACAGCAACAGATAGAAAAGCAGAGACTCAACATGGATACCCTATAAGTAACTAATGGAGTTAGCCTAATTTTGCCAATTATTCCTGGTTCCAGTGTGTAGTTGGAATATCTCTTGGGTGATCTTAGAGGAGAAAGAATAATGATATTGAGAGGATTTGAGAAACAAAGGTGGCCCTGAGGGATATCCATCTGTGGTGACCTTAATCTCAGTGAAATAGAAAGTTATATTATCTCCTTTTAGAATGTATGTGTGTGTGTGTATATATATATATATGAATGTAGAATGAAGGGAGTGAAGAAAAGGGACCATATGGTTAGTACAGTGGAAAATGAGATAAGAAAATAATGGAACGGTCACACCAGTCAGGATTATCTATCACAAATTTATAATGGGTGAAGACAACTGTAGCTTATGATATTTTAAACCTACTCAATGAGGAGAAATGTTATCTTTTTCCAAGCTGATAGTAACATTCTCTAGACAGCAAAATGGTTCAAATTTGTTTTTTTTTCTCTCCCTTTTTCATGAAAATTCAGGTTGATTTTTCATATCTTTCTCTTCCTATTGTGTGATTGTTTTTTGAGAACTAGTTATTTTTTTCTATCATCGTCATCATCCTACCATAATCTGGAGATGACTTTGCTTTCTGAGTCCCTTGTTTCACACCTGCTAAACTCAAGAAATGTTTATATAATGATATACAGGAGTTTGCTAGTAAATGTTTAGCAAATGGTCTCTGCACACACACTTTTAAATTTATTCTGCTTTATTAACACTTTTCTAAGTCTAAGCAATCAACAAAATAAATCATGCCCTGATTTATAGTTGATTGTGTATTTCTGAGTTGTAAAAGTTCATGTAAAAACATTTTACTTTGGCTTTTTGCAAGGTAATGGGGTTAACTATTGTTAGTTAAGGTCACACAGCCAGGTAATTAAGTGTCTGAGGTAGGATTTGAACTCAGGTCTTCCTCTTTCCAGGAATGGTGCTCTATCCACCTAGCTAGCCCAGACATGAAAAATTTAACAATTGTTTTTCATAAGCTACTTAGAACTGGTTCCAGTACATCCTTGCTATTTACTTTCAATATTATAAATCCAAAATTACTTTACATAATATGTCAAATATCATCAGTTGCTCCTGAGGTCAGTTTTAAATCAGTATTTGCTAAATTTCTTATATATTTAAAAAATAAAAAATTTAAAACTTCTCTGGTTACCTGAAAACAAGTCAACTATTCAAGTTATTGTCATTCCTTATATCACTTCAATACAATAATGTTAGACTTTTTTAAAATCCAGAAAAGTCAACAGACTACATTGTACCACAATAAGAACTCATAAGAACAAGCATATAATTTCTTATAGACAATATGAAGAGATGTAGATTACATAGAATTAGTTGAATGGTTGGATTCAAAAGAGCTGTTCTTAATGATACCATGGCAACTTTAAAAGAGGATTTCAGTGGAAGGTCCCAGGGATCCGTGTTTGTCCCAAACTGTTGAATGGTTTTTGTCAATAATATAGATAAAAGTTTAAATGATCAAATATGAAGATCAAAAAAACCCTGAAAGGTATAGCTTATATTCAAGGATTTGAAATGTAGTTCAAAAAGATTGTGACATGTATAAACACTGGACTGAATAAAATAATAAGAAATGCAATAGAAGTAACTGTAAAGTATTATACTTGAGTTTAAAAAAATCTAATATCAAAGTAAAGATTTTCTTTAATTCTAAAGAATTAGAATTATCCCTCAAATGGCATGGACTACTCCTGGAAGTAATGGGTCTCTCCTCACTGGAGGTTGTCTGGTAAGATGATATGTTAGATATGATAGGGACTTTTTGTAGAGAGATTGATTGTATTAATGAGCTTCTCAAGTCCTCAACTTTTAGATTCTGTGATTAAATAATCTGAAGTTATTTTATAATTAATATTTAGAAAGTAAATTCATGGACCAATCTATTTGAATTTTGATTATTATAAAAGAATATTCATATATTTATAATTTTTCTCCAGTCATTAAACATTGACAAAGAAAACATTCATAGACTTTTTTTTTAAGTTTTTGCAAAGCAATGGAGTTAAGTGGCTTGCCTAAGGCAACACAGCTAGCTAATTATTAAGTGTCTGAGGCCAGATTAGAACTCAAGTACTCCTGATCCCAAGGCCAAGTGCTCTATCCACTATGCCGCCTAGCCACTGCTATCCATAGACATTTCAAAAATATTTCTTATAAAACCATTTATCCTCACATTTTTCTTATTTTTCCTTTACCTCTTATATGCTTCTCTTCAATAGTGCATTTTATTCTTCTGTCTGTTCTTCTGATTCGTGTAGAATTTTGTACTTCAAAAATTCTTCTGGCACAGATCTTTTATTCTGTAGATGGTGATTTTTTTGTTTTTCCCTTTGCCTCTTCCTTTTAAAAAGATGCAAACTTTTCTAAGTCTAGCTTGTCTACTTCCTCCTTTCCCCTCCCCCCAGAAACTTGACTGGATCCAAAAGTGTTTTGCTTTGGTACATTCAGGAACTAAGGGCTGCTGTATCTTTACCTTCCCACATCCTTCCTTTGGTCAGGCATTGTCTGTCCTATCAAGGAACTAACCACTAGTTGGTTATGTAAGGCCTTCCACATGACATGTCTGCTTTGTCCTAGTTCTCCTATTTCCACTAATTTTTTAGATAACTTTTTAAAAAAAATTATGAACTGAATAAAGATCAACAAACATGAACATTTTAAAATGCACAGAAAAACAAAGCAGGAGATATTGTCTATGAAATGACTTCTATGAAATTTATTTTTCTCATCATGTGCAGTTTTTATGTTCAATTCAATTTTAAATGGTAATTTCAACCCTACTTTATAAAATTTGTATCTCCTTCTGAATTTTTTTTTGCACTTTTCTGTTCTATTTATAATGGTTCATTTTTATTTCCTTTCTTCTTTCCCCCTCCTCGCTCTTCACTTCCTACTCTCTCCACTACTAAACAGGAAAAAAAAAAAGGCTATACCTTGAATAAGTATGATTACAGAAAAGATATCCACTCATTGCTTGTATCTGAAAATATCTCATTCTGAACTTTTTTGTTCAGCACTTCTCTGCTAGGAGTAGCAAGCATGATTGGTTATTGCATTGATCATAGTTCTTAAGTATCTTATAGAGTTGTTTTTCTTTACAGTATTGCAATCACTATATAAACTGTTTTCATTTAAGTCTTCCCCAGGTATCATTGAATCTTTCTCTTTTATCTTATGGTATAGTAATAATTGCATTATATTCATAAACCATCATTTGTTCAGCCATTCCTCAAATGATGGGCACTCACTTTGTTTCCAGTTCTGTTACTACAAAATTGTTGCTGTAAATATTTTTGTACATATGGGTCCTTTCTCTCTTATATTTCTCAGCCTTAGATGTATCAGCCTAGTAATGGTGTCTCTGGGTCACAGTGTTTGCATAGTTTAATGGCTTTTGGAGTGTATTACCAAATAGCAATTATTTTCCTTATTTGTCTACATTGCCAATTGCCTCTCTCTAAGAGCATAGGTAAAAGTAGAAGTGACTGAGGTGTTATTCTTTTGGGCTTGCCAAAAATAACCACTCCAAATTATAAGCTTTTATCTGTCATCTATTAAGGCTTCAAATGATTAAAAGTCTTCTACTACCTTTTTTTCCTCTTGCTATCACTGAATCACTCAATCATGGACTAGGTAAGGAACAAAATATTCCTCATCACTTCCATCCTGTTAATTATCTCTTATCGTCTCAGTGTCCTACTATAACCCTTCCTATGACTTCTACTGTTGGTCCCCTTCCTCTCACATTTCCTCACTGAAATCTGGTCTCTTCAGGATGACTTTGCCTTTCTTTCCAAGTTTGTCTGCCTTCTCTCACATTTTCAAACAGATCATAGTTCCTCTCTTCCCAAGGAGTTCACAAACTATTATACCATCTTCCTCTCCTCCCCAACTTCTGTCATTACATTAGGAGAATTCAACATCCATCTGGATGCCTTCCCAAACTCTCTAATCTCTCAGTTTCTCAGTTTTCTTAAATTCCATGACTTCCTTTATTCTACCTTAGCCACACATAGGATCTCATCTTTACCACATTCATCATTATTCACAACTTGGATCTTAGCATTATCTACAAAGTGTTCCACTTTTTAAATTAAAAAAACCCTGACATTCTCCTATCTGATCATACCTCTCAATCCTTGTATTTCACCCTTTGCTTTACCTCTAAAATCTATTCTTTCCCTCATCTAGAATATCTGTCATGTAGAAAGTTCTCAGGTCACTAACCCTGCACTAAACTAATGCTATTATTAATCTTCATACTAAAGTAATCCAATTTTACTCTACATTATATTTTGTTATTTAATTCCTTTGCCCCTAGAACTACAATTGTTTATCCTTTACCAAATTTTAGGACTGGATAAATCCAATAACTTTCCTTCTCTACTCACATTATGCTGAATGGAGCTGGAAGAAGTCACACAACTATGTTAGTTGGACACTCTTTAAAGTCAGTTTTATCCAATGTTTCCTGAACCTTCTCTGTCACAAAGCATTTGGTTTTTCCTAAATGTTCTTTCCTTTATTCTTTCCTAAATTTTTTTCTGTTTCACTTCCTCACAGAAACTAAACCTTCTCTTCTCTCCTCAAGCCTCCAGTACCTACCCCTGTACCCTTTCCCTTTTGCCAGGGAACTTTATCTGTTCATTTCTATTTATCTATCAGAGTGAATGCTGTTATTATATGTCTATCAGCTACTTGTATTTCTTGGGTATCAGGCCTTAGTCAGAAATTTGCTTCAATAATTGTTTTCCTTCTTTTTTTTAGGTTTTTTTTTTTTTGCAAGGCAATGAGGTTAAGTGGCTTGCCCAAGGTCATACAGCTAGGTAATTATGAAGTGTCTGAGGTCAGATTTGAACTCAGGTACTTCTGACCCCAGGGCCAGTGCTCTATCCACTGCGCCACCTAGCCTCGCCAATTGTTTTCCTTCTAATTTTAAAAACATTTATGTTGTCTATGTAGAATCTTTAAAATTTCATATAATGAAAAGTGTTCCTTTTATCTCTTGTCATCCTCTTTATTCCTCTCTTGGTCAGGAGTCTTTCTGTTGCTTGTAGTTGTGAAAGATAAAACCTTTTTTCTAATCTGTTTAAGATATGACCTTTCATATCTAGGTCTTGTATTTTTTTTCCCACAATGAAGTTCAACTTTTTTTCCCCACAGTCAAGCAAAACAAGTTCCCCTATTGACCATGTCCAACAATGTGTCTCATTATGCATATTTAGTTCACTGTCTCTCCGTCCACTGCATTCTTCATGATCTGTCCTCTAGAATGAGGGTTATTCATGGTATTGATCAGATTTCTTTAAGTCTTTCACATTTTTTTTGCAATGTTGCTATTATAGTATAAATTACTCTACATTTGCTTGCTTCATTCTACATCAGTTCATACAAGTTCTCACAGATTTTCTTTGAAACCATCTTTCATAATATCATGTAGCACAATAGAATTCTAGTGCATTCATATACCATAATTTGTTCAACTGTTCTCTAATTAATGGGTGTCTCCTTAGTTTCCAATTATTTGCCACCAAATAAAAAACTGTGATATATATTTTTTGTATACATAGGACTTTTTTCTCTTTTTTTTAAAAAAATCAATTTGGTTTATAAGTCTAATCTAGGTACTATTTTGTATAGTTTTGGAGCTGATTGTCACATATTAAAGAGAATGATTGAAACTTAATTTCTGACAGACTCCTTCCCAGATTTCCCAGCAGTTATTTTCAAATAATGTGTCCTTACCCCAGCAGTTGGGAGTCTTCTATCCCCCGCCCCCGAAAATACTACTATGTTCATTTGCTCTGTCTTCCAATAAACTGTGCTTCACCATTTTTTTTCTTCTATTTAACCAGTACATGACAATTTTGATGATTACTATCTTATTGCATCTTTAGAAATCTGGTCTTGCTTTTCTTTCAGTTTTTCATTATTCTGGTTATAAAAACTGACCCTTTGGTGTTCAATTGCTATGTACCCAATAAGTAAATTCATTTATATTGTTTTGACAATTTTTATCTTATTGGCACATCTAAAGCATGAGAAATTAATATCTCTTTAATTATATAGGTCTGGTCTTGTTTTGTAAATCTTTCTCTTGCTTTTGATGTTTACATTTTCAAGTTTTATTCTTTTTTTAAAATCAGGAATGCTTGAAAGTCTTTTGTTCTATTAAATTTCTTTTTCTATCTCTTTCTGCTGTTTTTTTGGTAATATAAAGAGAAGCAGATCACTTATGTGGGTTTATTTTGTGTCCTGTTACTTTACTGATATTAAGTGCTTCATTTATTTTTCAATTGAATCCCTAAGTTTCCTTAGGTAAACTTTCACATTATCTGCGAAAAGTGATAATTTTGTTTCCTTTTTGCCTCAATTTATTTTTCTGTTCTTATTGTCGTGGCCAACATTTCTAGGATTATATATCAAATACAGAGGACATCTTTGCTTTACTCATTTTATTAGAAAGCCATCTAATATTTATTGTTCATGGATACTATTCGTTTTTGATCTTAAATACATGCTATTTATCATGTTAAGGGATAGTCTAATTTCCCCCTAAGTTTTAAAAAAAATGCTTTTTTTTTTAAAAACAGTGTTTTGTCAAATGATTTATCTGAATCTATTGATGTGGTTATTTGATTTTTATTGCTTTATTATTAATGTGGTTTATTATTTTGATTGTTTTCTTAATAGTGAATTATCCTTAAATCCCTAGTATAAATTCAATGTAATAATGAACAAAATTTTCAATAGTTTATTATCTCTTCATTAATATTTTATTCAATTTTTCCATGATTTTATTAGGAATAGTACTGTTTTCTTTCCCTTATTCTTCTCTATTTTAAGAATTGTTACCATATTTGCTTTGTAGAAGAGGTTTGGCTAGGTTCTCTTCTTTCCCTATCTTTGCAAATAAATTATGTATTATTGAAACAATTCATTTTTAAATCTATCTGATCTTGACCATTCTCCCCCCCATCCCCCCAAGGTCCTTTGGGCATACTCAATTTCTTTATTTCCAAGATTGAATTTTTTTAAGTTCTTGATTTTTTGTTCTGTTAATATGAGCATTTCAAAATTTCGTAAATATTCATCGAGTTTAAATTATCAGTTTTATTAGCATATGACAGAACAAAAGTTTCTAATATTTTCTGTATTTTCTCTCTATTTGTTATGAAGTCCTTTTCATTTTTCATATTAGATTTGATTTCCTTTACAGTTTTCTATTTTTTGTTTTCAATTTTATGTCTAATTTTCATAATGTTTTGTGTTTAGAGTCTTTTGATTTGCTGATTTTTTTTGTTATTTAAAAAATTACATCCCTAAATCTGTGATTTGTTTTTCCTTTCTTTTATTCATTGATAGCATTAGAGATACAATTTCCCCCCCGCTAAGAACTGCATTGACTGAATCCCAGAAGTTTTGGTTATTGTTTTATAATTATGGTTTAAAAATTACCTATTGTTTTTATGAATTTTTGATCTTCAAATTCTTTAATATTAAATTTTTTCTTCTCTAAGTTTGAATCCTTTCAAATCCCTTTATCGATCCTAATTTTTATCAAGCTTGTAGTGGGTAAAGGAATTTATTATTTCTGTTTTACTGTATTTATTCATGAGGTTTTTAAATACTAACTCAGGTTTAGTGTTTGTAGAGATGTCATGTAAAGCTGAGAAATATATGTATATATATTTAGTATTATATATTAACTATAAATTTTAAAGCTGCACTAAGACTTTGGGGATATCATAAATATTATTTTATGATTATATAATTATAGACCATATGAGATATTATTTATGTAATTATGTACATATAGTTTTACAGCTAATTTTTATTTATATAGATCTCTCTCTATATCTATCTTTCCATCTATTCACCTATCTATATTTAATATTTTAATTCCAATTCACTAATTGCCAGAGATCTATTTGGTACATACATAGATATGATATAATTTCATTACATATGATGTCTTTAAACATTGTTGTCTGAAGTCATGATTGCTACCTATGCTTTTTAAAAAATTATTTATTAATTTAAGGCAATGGGGTTAAGTGACTTGCCCAAGGTTACACAGCTAAGCTATTATTAAGAGTCTGAAGCTGGTCCTCAGGTCCTCCTGATTCCAGGACTTGTGCTCTATCCACTGGCCACCTAGCTGCCCCACCTATGTTTTTAAAAAAAATCACCTGAAGTATAATAAATTCTCCTTTAGTCCCTCATTTTAGTTATGTAAATCTTTGATTAAAGTGTATTTCCTGTGAATACCATATTGTTGCCTTTAGCCTTATAGTTAATTTAGCTATCTTGTGCAGTTTTATAGGTAATCCATCCTATTCACATTCATTCTAATGAATGTTAATTATGTATTCCCTTACATCAAGGTCTCTTAAACTTTTTCTTCTTTTCCTATCAATCCTGTCTTTACAGAGGAAAAAATAGTGAAGAAAGGGAAGAAATCTGATAAACACTTATAATTCATAAGTAAAGTGATCTGGTTCTTTCTCCTCTGTATCTCCTTTTTTTTGATATACCCAGACTCCATTCTGCAGTCCTAACAGTTCCTTTTTCTTTAAGCACATTCTATAAACAACCCTGAGACTATTTGCTTCTTGAATCTATTTTCCCTTATATACTCCTCTTTTCCTTTCCCAAATACTTATTGTTATCACTATTGAATAGAATACTTTTCTTCACCAAACTGTGTGCACTCAATCCTCATTCATTAGATTTGGGTAAGAATGATTTTATGATAATATACTTCTTCCTCTACTTCTTCTTTCATGTTTATATATATTTTTGTCAATATATCAATATACACAGTTTGCATGAAATAGTATTTTTCTCCTCCCTTCTCTTTCACATTTCTTCCCCAGATAATTCCTTCCATCTCCTTTCTTTTCTTTAAACCAACAAAATAAAACACCCAGGCAGTCTCTATGTTTACTTTCCCTTTAAAGATATTAGAAACCAAAAGGGAAACTTGTTTGTTTTCCAATTAGAATCTAAGCACTTTTGTTTTTTTTTCCTTTTAGCTCTAAGATTTAATGACTATTCCATTTCCATTTAATCCAGTATTTTTGTATGATCTCTAAAAGACAGTCATGCTCTGTCCCATTAAAAATAACTTTGCATTATTCTATACATTATAAATATCCTTTTCAGCTTTTTCCTCTGGGAGTTCTGTGACTTTTCTACTTTCCTATTAGGATCTACTAAAACACCCTTTGACTATCCTAGCTTGCCAATGAGGCCATATGGCTACCAAATTCTCATAATTAGTGTTTAGTAAAGTTAGAAATCTCTGATTTCCATTGTCTTCTCTTTTCCCTTTTAAAAAAATATAGCTCTATTCCTTTTCTCATTATGATGGTCAATTTAAATTTCATTATGATGGTCAATTCAAAACAGAAGCCAAAGGCTTCTTCTGAGAGAAACCACCAGATCCAGGAGTACTTTTCTTTAACAATGCTTTGTTTGTTCAATGCTTTAATTCTTGGCAGCTTCCTTTTGGTCTATAGTGTTTGCTTCTTTTCTGCACCTTTTCTTGTCCTTGAAATGGTTCCAGTAAGAACTATTCCAACAACCGAAGTTTTACTTCTAGCAGTCTGTTAATTTGTCTATTTTTAATCTCTTAAATCTGATCTGCCTAAGGTTCTGTGTTTAGGCACCAGTCTCTTCTGGAAGTGTTATCAAAGACAAGCTTAACAATACAGTGACCCAAGACAACTCTGAAAGTCTTATGATGAAGAGAAAGAGCTGATGGTTTTTTCAGACTACAGGTTGAAGCATACTTTTTTTAAAACTTTATTTTTCTTGAGTTTCACTTTTTGGGGAAAGTATGTTTTCTTTAACAACATGTCAATAATGGAAATGTTTTGCATGACTATTCATGTATAACACATGTTTAATCGCTTGCTTTCTCCATGGGGAGGTCTGGGGAGGGAGGAAGAGAGAGAATTTGGAACTTAAGATTTTAAAAATCAACATTAAAAATGATTTTTTACATGTAGTTGTCAAAAAATGAAATACTAAAATAAATAAATAAATAATGATCTTAAAGACAAGTTTAAATAAATAAATAATGATCTTAAAGACAAGCTTAAGTAGCAGAAAGATGGCAGGACTGATACTAAGGAGATCTAAGGTTGATTCATGTTCTGCCATGACTAAACTGTGTGTCTTGGAGCAAGTCACTTACCCTCTTTGGACTTCTTTCCTTAATTATAAAATTAAAAGTTGGAACTACATGATTCATAAAACCCCTTGCTACTTTAACAATGGACAATTCATTCATTCTTCTCATTCACTAAAATGCCCACTGGTAGAGCCTTTGTCCTTTTTGTGTAGCAGTAGATAGAGTAGTGTACTGTTGTGTAACCTGACAAGTCACTTCGTTTGTTTGCTTCATTTCTCTCAATTATAAAATGGGAATAATGATAATAGTACCCACTTCCCAGGGTGGTTGTGATGTTTGTTAAAAAAAAAAAAGCTAGGCACAATTCCTGGTTGTATATACACACACACTCTCTCTATATATAATTACTTGTTTTGTCTTCTTTTTTTCTTCTTTCTTTTTAAAATAAGATTTTATTTTCATTAATAAGAATTTTTTTATCTTTTGTTTCCCTCTCCTATCTATTGGGGGGAAAAAAAGGAAAAACAAAGTCAATGTTCACAAATATACTGAGACAACAAAACAGACTCCTACATTGGTCTTGTTCAAAAATATGTTTCATTCTGGTTAATAAGTCAGCTTTCTGTCAGGAGGCTGGTAGCATTCTTCATCATTAGCCCTCTGTAATCATGATTGATCATTTTGTTAATTAGAGGTCTTAAATTTTTCAAAGCTGTCAGATGTCGATCTACTCGACTTAAACATTTTCTGAGTTCTGAATTTCTTTTCCCTCCAAGTTTACTCAACATCTTTAGTTTATGTAGCTGAAAGCTAACTGTTGATGACTGCTTAAGGTATGGGATACAAAACACACATTGGCTTCTGTTTCAGAGATGGAGCCCTGGGACCTAGCATCATTGGTGGAACTTGGATTAAGATAAGAAAAAAGAAATGACAAGGCAGGAGAAAATGGATAGTCAGTGGCTAAGGAGCATAATGAGACCTTGGTCCTTAGGGCATGGCTACACTTGTCTCTTGACATCTGATATTTTCTCTTATTGTCTTCCACACCTAGAATATTTACCCTTTTCACCTCTGTCTCCAGGATTCCCTTGGTTCTTTCATGTCTCTGCTAAAATTTCACCTTCTCTAGGAAGTTTTTCCCAATGTCTCTTATCTAGTGGAAATTGGTTGATTATTTCCTGTGCATAATTTGTTTGCACATAGTTGTTTGCATGTTGTCTTCCTCATTAGAATGTGAACTCCTTGAGGGAAGGTAGGGACTGTCCTTTACCTTTCTGTATATATGTAGCTCTTAGTACAATGCTGAGTACATAGTAAACATTTAATAAATGTTATTGACTCACTGACCTCAGCTAAGTTCCTTTTTTTTGGTGGGCATCCTAGAATTTGAGTCAATAACCATAAATCCCTCTCCCCCCATCAGGTTTTTTTTTTTTTTTTAGGTTTTTTGCAAGGCAAATGATGTTAAGTAGCTTGCCCAAGGCCACACAGCTAGGTAATTATTAAGTGTCTGAGACCAGATTTGAACCCAGGTACTCCTGACTCCAGGGCCGATGCTTTATCCACTACCGCCACCTAGCTGCCCCCCAATCAGGTTTTAAGAGTAGGGGGATAAATTCTCTACTTTTATCCCCCCAGAGAAAAATGGAGGCACCTGCAGGCTATCAATATCATACTCATAATAGTTAGTGTGTATATAGAGATTCAAGATTTTCAATGTTTTTCCATATATTTTGTCGATTGATCCTTACAACATCCCTGTGAGGTAGATGCTATATTTTTTACTTATGAGGAGACTGAAGCTGAGAGATTGTTCAATGATTTTCTCAGGGTCACACACAGCTTACTCAGCTTCTGATACAGGATTTGAATTTGGGTCTTTCTGAATCCAAGGCAAACACTTCAGTTACTAAATTAACTACCTGTCTAATATGAGTTCCAGATCAAAAGCTGACCATATTCTTCCTAGAGAGGTATGAGGGAAGCATTGCATAGCAGAATAGCAAAAACAGGTCCTTTAAATCCAAACTCCGACCTCAAATTTAATGACCTGATGAAGAAAAGGGAATTGAGTGAAGAACTGGAGTGACTCTCTTCTCTGAGAGAAAAATATCTATAGAAAAACATTTTATGAAATGTTGAAGTCTGAAATACTGAGATATACCAGGAAAATGCAAGACTAGCTGAGAATGGAGATATTGTTAAGAGATGGCTTAGGATATTTGGGAGCTCAGAGAAAGAAGTGAGCTGTGTTTGAGAACATCTAAATGCTAGGGAGGAGTTTTTTTCCTTGACATTTCTGCTGTAGGGTCAATTGATGCAGGGAGCTACTGAGGGAATCTTTAGGGTGCTACCAGAGAATAGGAAGTTTTCTGGTGACCGGGTAGTGAGTGTTAGCAGAGACCCACTGTTATTTGGCATGAATGGAATATTTGGTCATTCAGATGAGCAATTACCATTACCAGATAGGTAAAAGCTGTAATACCTGTCATGTACAGGGCTATCATTCAGTTGTTCAATCTTGTTCAGTTCTTTGGTATACTATATGGGGTTTTCTTGGCAAAGATATTGCAGTGGTTTTCCATTTCCTTCTCTAGTGGATTAGACAAACAGAAGTTAAATGACTCGCCCAGGGTTACACAGTTATTGAGTATGAGGGTACATTTGAACTCATGTCTTTCTGGCTCTAGGCTTAGAATTCTCTCCACTGAGCCATCTAGCTGTCTCCAATGTATTAACTCTTTCTCTTACTTGTATTAACATTTGGTCTCTCAGGGATAAGATGTTCATGTCAATCCCATATCCCTTGCCTTCATACAAATTCTCCCAGGACCAGAAAAACAGGTCCTAATGAAATCTGGAATCAGCATACTAGTATTTTCTGTCATAATTTTTCCAACTACATTTGCTTCAGGTTTTTCTATCCCAAGAGAAAGTTATTAGAGGGACACTGGTCAAAGTAACAGAATAGCCAAGAGAAGACTTTTGTTAGGAAAAGACACCAATAAAGAACAACAAGCATTTTTTAAGTACTGACTATGTGCTTTCCACTAAAAGTGGAAAGAAAGACAGTGCCTGCCCTTAAGGAACTTACATTTTAAAGGAGGGAGGATATATTTTAAAGGAAGCTGATAAAGAAGGGAGGGGAGATAAAGGTACTTGGGGCAAGGCATAGTAAAGAAAGTCTGGGTGTAATTAGGAGTGCAAAGCATAGCTGGCCAGAGACTCTTCCTTAAAATGGAGAAACCAACCAATTAACGGGAGAGGTTTCAGGGTCAAGGTTGCTTCCAATGTGTGAATTCCACAATGAAGAGGTTTGGTGATGGTAGTGGTGGAGGATCAGAATTGGAGAAAGTCTGAGAGAGTCAAGAGTGCAGCCCTGAAAGAACATATAATGTTCTAGAGAGTCTTCAATGGGGTGGGGTTGGAATATATTGGGGTGGGGGATAGTGGGGAAGAGCCTACTATGTAACAGGCATTGTTCTTGGGTACTCCAGCTACAAATACAAAGAATAAAATAATCCCAAATCATGAAGAGCTTACATTCTGAGAAAAATGAAATTTGATTTAGTATCTTATATTTTATTCTGTTCTGTCCTTGAATCTATTTGGTAAGCCATGTTTCTTTGTCTCCAAGTTAAGTTTGGAAGTGCATGAATTTGAAAGTTCCAGTTTCCTCTCTGAGTTAAGTTGAAAAGTTGTCCCTATAAATTACTTTAATTGAAAGAAAACTATCATCTCTGTACCACAAGCGTCCCTTGTACAATTGGAATACTGATCTGTTATCTGTATGATCTGTTATTGCTGTGACACCAGCTAGTCATGCAGCAAGACATCAACAATGAGTTTTTCATAGCAATAAGATAGAAGGAGGGATTATTGCTCATCCTGCATTCCAGACTTCCATCCAATCACAGTGCTTCTCATCATCTATGACACTTCAGACTTTGGAACTAATCATATTGTTTTCCTTCTGTGATGCATTCTGTTCTTTGTTCTCTTATATTTCCCTAAACTATATGAAGACTAGGTTCCACATTGTTTGACTCACTGAAGAGGTGAAAAGATCTGTTTCACTGGTAATTGGAATTCCTTACCAGTAAATGGAGTGTGCTGAGAACTTTGTCCTTCAGTTTACCTTAAGTTCAATCTTGACTACTGTTCCCCCCCCTTTTTTTTTTTTTTTGCAAGGCAATGGAGTTAAGTGGCTTGCCCAAGGCCACACGGCTAGGTAATTATTAAGTGTCTGAGACCGGTTTTGGACCCAGGACTCCAGGGCCCTTGCTTTATCCACTGCGCCACCTAGCCACCCCCTTTCCCTTTTTTTTAAAAAAACAAAAAAATTTACTTTAGGCGGTATAATCACATATATACAAAAATCTTTTCCCAACAAGTGGGAGGCATAATTCATCCTACTCCTGTTCTCCTCCAATCCCACCCCAGCTTTTGGGCACAAGGTTCATAATTTAACTCATTCCTGTACTTCTCAGTCCTAGTGCCAATGAAGCCAATGAAGAAGAAACAAGTTGATATATAAACATATAGAGAATAAATACAAGTAAATCTTGAGGCAACTTAGTTTGGTTTTAGAAAGCTCTAACTGCGGGCAGCTAGGTGGTGCAGTGGACAGAGCACCAGCCCTGGAGTCAGGAGGACCTGAGTTCAAATGTGACCTCAGACACTTAATAATTACCTAGCCGTGTGGCCTTGGGCAAGCTACTTAACCCTACTTGCCTTGCAAAATCCTAAAAAAAAAAAAAGCTTTAACTGTTAGAAAGTTTTTCTTTCATGGAATTAAAATGTCTGTCCTTGCATTCTACCTGATATTCCTTCAGGGTTAAGCATAACAAATCTTTTTCTTCTTCTACCTGAGAGGTCTCTAAATTCTTGAAGCCTTTTCCCCAGCTTAAATACACCCAGGATGTCCAACCAATCATAGACTTCAGTCCATTCATCATCTTGGTTGTCTTTCCAGATGTCGACTTCTCCTAAATTCCTTAGTTCCTAGTGTGTGTGTGTGTGTGTGTGTGTGTGTGTGTGTGCATGCATGTATGCTGGTGAACCTCTTTTGGCAATCTGGTGAAGCCTATGAATCCCTTCTTAGAATAATAATTTAAATAATTGAAGAAATTACTAAAATTCAGCTACAGGTGAATGAAGATAGAACTATCATTTTTTTTCCCCATGTAAGTTCTCAAACCCCCCGAAAGCTAGCTATATAAAATTGTATATAGACCTCAGGTGAAGAACATCTACTCCAGATATAACATGGGTTATGGGTATTCTTCCTATAATATACAGTATCCAAAAGAAAACACAATATTTCAGGTGAGGTCTCACTGGGTCAGAAAGCAAAAGAATGCAAAACTCTTATCTACTTCATTTTGAGTATTGCCTTTTAAAATACAGCCTAAGCTTGCATTAGTTTTCCCCCCTCCCCACTCATTGGTTTTGCCCTTATATTCAGAAAATGTCCTTCAACTTTTAGTTTTTTATTTTGTATTTCTTCTTTTTGAAGAGGAAGGAGGAAGGGGGCATATACATTCACAAATATGATCTTTTCCCCAAACCAGTTTTCATTCACCACCAAAGATCTTTCTCCTCAGATATTAAATCTTTTGAATGTGTTTTCCTACCTTTGTGACTCTCTTATCTTATTGATCAGGTCATCTGCATGCAATACATTGTCAAGCTACCAAATAGGAAAACAAAAATGCCTAGAACTTTAGCCAGATCTTTTTCCAGAATTTAGAAAAGGAAGCAGTGATCACTAAAAGCCAGAATAATAGCAAGAAAGCAAATGACAGTCTCTAGTGCTGTCATCAGAATAATGTAGGCTAAATGATCAAATATTAAAGTGACTCAGAATTGGTTCCAAAGAGAAGTGTTTGAAAAATTTCGTTGTTTTCCTCTTTTTAAGTAAGAAGAGGAATTGTTCTTCCCACTTTAGACATAAGGCTCCCAAAGCACTATTCTGATTCAGCCATGGTATTTAAAACTGCTTTGGACTGTTATAATTCCCTCTCTCTGTACAGTTCTCTTATATCTAGGAACCACCAGTTTTCTGTTGTCTGGAATAATATTAAGGCTTTAATATTTTTCCTGGATATAATGTCATCTTTTGTCCTTATGCTAGCAGTTATTACATCTCTGCAAGAGCTTTAAAATAAAATTACACTGATGTTTTCTAAACTGGAACATTTTCTTTTTCTTTTGTCTTTAAAGATAAAGTATAAACTGATTCAGTCATTCTGGAGAGCAATTTGGAACTATGTCTGAAGGAAAATAAAGTTGTGCATACCCTTTGATTTAGAACTATCAACACTAGGTCTATATCCCAAAGAGATCATAAAAACCAAGAAAAACTTCATATATTCAAAAATATGTACAGCAGCTCTTTTTGTAGTGGCAAAGAACTGGAAATTGAGGGGATGCCCATCCATTGGGGAAAGGCTAAACAAATTATGATATATGGAAGTTATATAGTATTTTTTCTGTAAGAAATCATGAGTGCATGGACTTTAGAGAAGCAAAGAAAGATTTGCATGAGCAGAACCAAAAGCACATTATGCATATTATCAACAACATTGTGAGATGATCAACTGGATGTGGCTCCTTTCAACAGTTCAATAATCAAGGAAAATCCTGGAAAATGCCATCCATATCCAGAGAACAAACTAAGAATTCTGAATGCAAAGCATGCTATGTTCACTTTTTAAAAAAACTCCTATTATATATTTATATTTTTTATGTTATATATTATTTATATAATATTATATATTTTCCTTTCTTTCTCATGGGTTTTTCCTTCCTTTAATTCTAATTCCTCTCTTACAATATGACTAAAATGAAAATATGTTAAGCATGATTGTACATGTACAACTTTTACCAGTTTGCTGTCATGGGAAGAAGGGAGAGAAGGGAGGGTGGTAGAAATATGAGGAACTCATAAACTTGCAAATGAATGAATGTTGAAAACTACCTTTGCAGTAATTGAAAAAATTAAATAAAATTTCAATAAAGGTTTAAAAAGGTAAAATATGTAATGTTTATAGGAAATTAAAATATTTCAAGGGAATCTGTCATCTCACTGATGATGGTACTTCCTCCAAAAAGATAAATCTCAACTCATTCATGTCTACTTCATCATCTCCATTTTTTTTTTAGGTTTTTTGCAAGGCAATGGGGTTAAGTGGGTTGCCCAAGGTCACATGGCTAGGTAATTATTAAGGCCAGATTTGAACTCAGGTACTCCTGACTCCTGGGTTGGTGCTCTATCCACTGCGCCACCTAGCCACCCCCATTCATGTCTGCCTAATCTGTGCATTTTTTGTCATTTTTTTTCTCCCATAAATCTGTAAATTCATTCAAAGACTACTGGCCCTTTTCAAATTCCCTTGAATATCACATGGACACCAATGGAGTGTGTGTAAGTTTATATTTGGTATGCCTCATACTTGCCAGATAATTAACTCATCTTTTTTTCCTCATATACTTTCTATGACAAAATGGAATCTTCAAAAATGTCAAAATTTTGGGAAATGCAGGGTTAAATTGAACTCTTAAATCAAATTACAATTGCATTTTCAGAAAGTCCTTCCTGTTAATCAGTGTCTATTTTCAATTATCTTCAAGTTATCTGATGTACATTTATATATTTGTACAGTTGTTTAAATGTTGTCAACCCTATAAGACTGTGAATTCCTTGAAAGACTAATTTTTTGATCTTCTTTGTATCCCCAGCACTTACTTTAGTACTTGACAGATAGAAAACAAGAAATGATTTTTGATTGCTCTGACTTGAAATAGTCATAGATGTCAGTGATTTGAGGAACTTTAATATTTTATACAATTTATACAAGTACAATTATGCTACCCATAGAGGTCAGTATTTACCTTTTAGACAGATTTTCAGGAACTAGATTAGTTCTTATTGTGCTCCTAATGGCAATTACTCAGTAAAACATTTTTTATGTAACTAATGAATCTGTGATGAAGCCAACAGATTCCCTCCTGTTGTATATGCCCCTTGAAAGATCTTCAATTAGAGAAAATGGAAAGAAACATCTAAAATTTCAAGAGCTTAGTTTATATAGCAAATGGACATTCCAAATCAATGAGGGTACTATCAAAATGATGTCAGTAATAATTTTTTTCCTTCAGAAAATAACTTCATACTTTGAATTCTCATATACAACTGCAAAGTTGGCACAAAGTCAGAGACTTGGGAAAAACCAGAAGGATGACTGTGTCTGTCATGACCTTGATATTTACATTATTATCTTCCCAATCATGCAAAATCTCTACCTTTGCACGCAGCTGTTACTGGAAAGGTATTTGGTGGGGGGGAGGGGGAGATAATGTGATTACATACTTGACTCTAGTGTTGACAACAGTTTGAATTAATTGCCTCAACAGTAAACTGAGCAATTTTTGTAGATCACGCAAACCTGTCAAAAAGAGGAGTTTAAAAATCTCAAGATCACCCATTCAAGTATGCTTCCTGATTAACCTTTAAAATATATGAAAGAATTAACATTAAAGGAACTCAGACTTTTTAAAAAAATGTCCAATTTCTAGAATATATAGCATGCACTACAATTTTACAAAGAAAAACAAATATAACAATCTGCCTAGTAATGTTATTCTTATAAAAAATAAGTAATTATATATATCAATCTTAAAAATGAAACAATAAGAGTAGTGTTTCTTTAAAACATTTGAAATACTACTGGTAGGAAAAAACGCTTCTGGAGAATATTTTTTAAATTGTTGATTGTAACCCTTCTAATTATTTTTTTCTAATTTTAGCTTATGTGAAACTTTTTTTCCCTATTGGCTATTGTGCTAGTAATATCAGAAAGATGACGTCTTCCCCCATCAGATTTTTTTTTAGGTTTGTTTTTTTTTTTTTGCAAGGCAAACAGGATTAAGTGGCTTCCCCAAGGCCACACAGCTAGGTAATTATTAAGTGTCTGTGACCGAATTTAAACCCAGGTACTCCTGACTCCAGGGCCAGTGCTTTATCCACTACACCACCTTAGCCGCGCCCTCATCAGATTTTAATTCTGTTCACAATACATAGAATGCACTATGACAATATGTCTATTTTTATTGGAGGATTTCAAATAGAGAATAGATAATTGTTTCATGGAGGGCTAGTATATTGGACACATTATTGTGGGAATTCTTGGGAACAGGTTGGACCCGATGGGCACTCTTCCAGATCTGAAATTCTTTTGATTTGATTTCCCTGTTTTACATCTTCCACCTCTCCAACCTTATCTGAGAATACTTTCCTTCACGTTCTTATTAAGTTAGATAACTTGCTATTTTCTAAACTTGACAAGAGCTTGCTAACTTCCTTGACCTAGTTCAAATTATTCCCTATCTCTACCTCTTGAAATCCTATCCATCCCTTCAAGAATAAATTTAAATGCTACTTTTTAAAATTATGCCTTGCCTAATCCCTCAATCAAAAACAATAATATCTTTTTAATAGATTAACTTACTTTGGTCATATACACATATTCTACTTTATAATATGGTGCCTTATGTACATGACTAATCTCAGCTTTATTCTAAGCTCTTTGAGGGTAGAGTCTTTGCTTAACTGTTTAACCTTATAGCCCAACATAGTGGTCTTACTTATAGGAAAGAGGTTAGGTACTAGATTCTTCATTTTATTAGTCTAGGTAATTCCTACAGGAAACTGTCTCTGTCTCTCTCTGTCTCTCTCTCTGTCTCTCTCTGTCTCTCTCTGTCTCTCTGTCTCTCTGTCTCTCTCTCTCTCTCTCTCATTCTCTTATCCTCTCCCTCTCTTTATTCAGATGAACATCTCTTCAATTCATCATCTTTGATGATTATGGCACTAAAGGTTAAATTGACCACCCAACATCACGAAGCAGGTAAGGACTTGAGTGAAGATTTCTTAGATATTTTGACATAAATCCTGTGTTTACACTAAGAAGGTATGCATTGCCACACACATTTGGGAGGTAGGATCCAGAAGATAGCAGTTGCAGCTACCCAACCACCATAGAAAGTTTAGTTTTCTCCCTAGGCACAGTCTAGTATTGAGTGGAAGACATAATCATGAATGAGAATAGGAAACTCTATCACCTGGTTCTTATTGATTGAAAAGGATCAAGTTAGGAGCTGGCAATGTCTACTTGTGGATGAAATGTTAATAAAAATGATGAAAAGGACTGATGGATTGCTGAGGGTATTCCATTTTATTAGATATCTCTGTTTTGATTCAAGACTCATTTCAGACTATTCTTTGAATCTGGTCTGGTCATTCACATGCATAGCATGAGAGCTTCTAAAATCTAATTTTGTAATGACTACATTTCCTTGATTAACAAGCCTATTTTACTTCTTTTAAAAAAGGAAATGAATTTAGTCATATACTACCTAGTCTTGATCAAAATGTATGAATTTTTTAGGATTTCTTCTTCCTTATCAGTGAGTTCATATATTCTCAAGAGTTTCAGTCTAGAATTGGCTCAATGAACAAGCTTCTTGGTATTTAATATGGGAAGAATCTGATTTTTTAAAAATTTGCTTGTTTTTTTAGCTCTTAGCCTGTGATTACAACAGTATAGGGAATCATCTCAAGAATGTTTAAAAATAGAGCATAGATTATATTAGAAATGAAATGAGAAATAAAAATCGAAAACTGGCAAAGGAAACTAAAGAGACTGAGGTTTTGTAGAATTGTTGGAAATGCTTCAAAATGAGTCAAAACTGAGAGTTAATGGAACATTTAATGAATGACTATTTCAGTTATCAGGAGAAAGCTAGCAACTCATGATCAAGTCATAGACTTGCTCAGCACAATTCACTATGCTGTATGCTCAGGGAATTTTCTTTTCTAAATAGCAAACATTTATTGAATATTCAGTTAAGATGGATGCTATTTTATTCATTAATTAAAAAAATTATAGCCTAATATAATTTAAAAAATTAAAATTTAATGATGAGACAGAAATTTTTGTTGTATTATACAAAGATAGCAGCTTTCATGATCAAATCAGATAATGAATTAATGGTTGAACCAAAGTGAAGGTAACTGATAGGTCTCAAGCCCACTGGTGAGTTAAGGGGATGTCTCCCCAAGTCTCTGAAGACTTCCCCTGGTGGAAAGGGTATGAACAACATGTTCCTAAGGCCATGAAGATCCCTAACGCAGGCACTGTGGAGCACTTAGAGCTTGATTAGATGTCAAAGTTGCCACAATCAACCACTGTATCCTGGGTCATTGCCAGTCATTTTGAATTTTGTCTTGCCACTGGATTTCAATGATTTTGAAAGAGAATAAATTTGATGACTTTACGTTTGCAAGTCAAGCCATCTCTTCCCAATGTTATTGGCTCTTCCAAAAATGAAGTATGAATACTCACAAGGTATTATGAACTTTAATTCTTCAACTGGATCATAGAAATTAGCTAACAGAGCTTATTCTTGTGGTATATACATAACCATGCTTAAACATTGAATCTATTTATTTATTTTTTCAAATGCTGGTTTTGAAAAGGTTCTACATGTAGCAAGTAACATTGGAAAAAATTGAGTTAATTAAAGCCTGGAAGACAGGAAAATGATTTAATTCCTTTAATTAATAAGTGTGGTCTTTTAACTGTCACCTTTAATCTATCATAATTTCAAAACAAGGGTCAGCACTGGAAGTGAATAGAATACTGGATGTGCAGTCTCCATGAGTTTGACTCTGGTCTCAGATACATTCTAGCTATGTGACCCAGGGCAAATCATTATGAATGGGAGAAGGAAATAGCAAACCAATCTAGTATCTTTGCCAAGAAAACCCCAAAAAGGTAGCAAAGAGTTGGATACTACTAAACAACGACTTGCAATGTAATCTGATTTTAGTTTTCAATTCATCAAAAGACTCTTTAAATTTATAGACCAAAATTCTCACACCATCCCTGTAAATGCCCAAATTCATCAATTTTCCCACTGAAAACATAGTTTTAAAAGTATCCTGTTCAAATCTCTCATCAGTGGTAGTAATCATTGACTTTAAAAGTAGATCAAATCAATTTATTCTATTCTGTTCCTCTTTCATTTTAAAACTATGCTGGTACTCAATATATCATTAATATAAATATATTTTATTTTAGTCCCAGTTCATTGAATTGTTTCAGTTGTTTTAGGTAACTTAAGGCACAATGGACAGAGCACTGGACCTGGAGTAGGGAAGATCTGAGTTTATATCCAGCCTTAGACACTTACTAGTTATGTGACTCTGGGCAAATCATTTAACCTCTGCTCAATTTCCTCAACTGTAAAATAGGAATAATACCATATCACATAGGGGTTTTGTGAGACTCAATTGTAATTAGATTTATAAAAGCACTTGGTACAGAGTAACACTATATAAATGCTTATTCCCCCCCCCCCCTTCTTATCCTGGGATGCTTGTAAAAAATGGGTTGAAATTTTTTTTATGTCTCTGTTTTTACCTTTAAGCTTATCTTCTATTTAACAATTTGATGATGATTTTAATCTTCTAATTCTCTTTTTTGAGGGGGCATGTAATTGGGATTAAGTCAGTTGCCTGGGTCAGATAGATTATTGTTGTTTGTCCTCCTTTCTTGAAGAGGACCAGTGACATCAGGAGGGTGATATCTTGACTTGCAAGTGAATTGGATTTAAGTGAGGCAGAGCTATGCAGTCATCAGCCTCACTCTCTCCTCCAGAGTCACTGGAGTCCAGTGGCAAGTCATAGGCCAAAATGACTGATAGCCTGGGATGCATCTTGAATTTTTTAAGCTAAGATCTTTTCCAGATGTCAGTTTGCCCTTTTTTCAGTAATTAAAAGCTAGGTAAGAATTGAGGAAAAAGATGACCTACTTTTGCTTTTGCAAAAGAATCAGTCTGGGAGGGATAAGACCCTCAGAAGAACCACTAGATCAGTCCTCCTGATTGAAGGCCTGGGGTTCTATCCAATGTGCCACCTAGCTGCTCTGGAAATCCTGATTCTTGTGAAATATCCATGAGTACATGTCATAGAGGATCCCAATCCACTAATATATATAAATAGAATTAATATAAAAAAATCAGTCACAAACTCTTATTTACTTTATTCTGAGCATGGGTTATTCATAGCCTCTCTAAACAGCATAAAATATTCAACTGGATTATATTTTTCAATGTCAAAATACTGTGTCATAATAGACTATTTATGATGTCCACAATCAGTAATGACATTGGTAAAACTATTCTCCTTTTAGCAAATAATAATCACAAGAATCCATACTTAGTCTTCTAGCAACATCCTCTAAGGGTGAAGGGTTAAACTGAGATCTTCCCCACCAGCCATCAGAGTCCAAAGAGAAGAAACTTCCTTAGAACACTGAACCGATGCATGTTGATCAAAGCATGTTCTGGGGCAGGGAGTGCTGGAACATTCCTAGGAAACATGTTTTGGGGTCCACAGCTGGGGATTTGGCCCAGCCCTGGGTGTTTACCACAAGTCACTGTGAATGTACACAGGATCTGAAGGTTTTTTGGCCAAAACTTTCAGATCATTGAGTTCAGTTGAGAGTGCCCATTGATCACTAAATTCAATCTTGTAAACCTGTGGACTTGTGCCACTTTTGTGAAAGCTCTATAAAAGTCTTACTTGGGAAAGAGACTTTTGTATGTCATCTCCTTTGGATAGGATGGTCTGCCAAAGGGACTTCCCCAATCAAGACCCTGAAGGCTATGTTGTGACTTGACTTCCTCAGTCAGTCAGATTTTTCAGGTATTGGAATCTCCTCAGAATGGGTAACTCTTTCTCTTCTTTATCTCTTATCTTTCCTTTATCTATTTTAATGTTTTCCTTCACATTTGTACATAAGAGTAATCATGTATCTCTTGGATTATTAGTATATAATCTTATATTTAAGTATATTATCATTAAATTTTCATTTAAAGATTTAAGACAGAATGAATGTGTCATTGTGGGGACAGATCTGAACTAATCAAACCAAAAGTCTGCACAGCTTGTAACCCTTTCTGTTACAATCATACTGGTTGATCATCTTGCCTCATGTTTCTCCTCTACAGTCTATCTTCCATATAGCTATCACATCGATCTTTCAAAAAAAGACAGATCTGACCATATCAACCACTTATTCAATAAACTTCAAGGTCTCTATAACTTTTAGATTCAAATATAATATCTTCTGTTTGAATTATAAAGCACTCCATGACCCACCTACCCCCTTTCTACCTTTCTAAATTCAACCATTAAACTTCTTCCTTTCTTTCAAGTCTTCTTATGCCTTCCTTCCTTCCAAGTACTCCACAATTCGGACATTGGCTTCTTTGCTCACACAAGATTCCTTCTTCTGACTGGTCACCCTCCATGCCTATTATATTTCTCTTTTCATGTTTGCTTCCTGACTTTCCTGAACTAGTCATCTCTCATCTTCTATAAGAAGCCTTTCCTGATTCCCCTTAAGGTCAATGCCTACCTTCTCTTTTCTCTAGTTTATCCTGCACATACCTTGTCTGTACATAGTTGTTTGCATGTTGTCTCCCATTTGTCTGTTATCTCTTTGAAAGTTGGGACTGTCTTTTGCTTTTTTTTTGTATCCCATGTGCTGTCCCTAGAATGTAATAGTCACTTAATAGAGATTCATCAAATTAACTTGTTGCACAATGTTGGGCAAGAACACAATTAAATAATTGTGTATATGCTCAATTAGGATAACATTTGCAAGAAATTATTGCACATGATTTTATATTATGTGATCATATATTTGGAGTATGTTGAGAAAATTTAGAAATTTCCCTTTTCTAAAAAATGTCAACTTTTTTGCTTTGGTCCCTGAATAGTCAGTCTCTCTCATCTTTCATCAAACCAAGTAAACTATCAGTCCCTCTATTGTATTTTTGTTATGGCACAATTCTTCTCTTTTAGACAAGTAAGTCTGTTTACCTTCATTCAATAATATTCGAATAGATTTCTTTTCATTAAAACTTAATCATGAAGAACAATTTGGCATATTAGATTTGGATAGTTGTTTTAAAAAATAGTTTTTTCTTTTTTCCAATTTCTGAAGCCTTATCAATAATTGCAGGATCCTTCTTCAGCTTTATTTACTTAATCATTAAGAATTATAGGACGGAAATAAACTTTTATATAGTGTAGCTAAGTGGATAGAGTTCAAATTTGGCCTGAGATACGTATTAACTGTGTGACCTTAGGTAAACCACTTAATTCTGTTTGCCTCGGTTCCTCTTCTGTAAAATGAACTGGTAAACTACTTCAGGGTCTTTTCCAAAGAAAGTCCCAAATGGGATCATGAAGAGTTGAACACAACTGAAATGACTCAACAATAACAAATGCCTATTTTGTGTGAGAAATAGTGCTGTTTTTTAAGCAAATCATTTGATCCTCACAACTATTTCATGAGAGAGGTACGATTATTATTATCATTTTACAGCTTTCATACCATTCAGAATGAAAATATTTTCACTTTTTCTAAATTTTAATTCTAAGAAACGTATTCAAAGACTAGATCAGCAAATGGATTACTTATTGACTCAAAAGAGCCATTTGACCTGAACTAAGATAAAAAGTCTATTTTTGTTGGTCATAAGTCAATTTATTGTACTCACTGGAACAGACGATAACATTTTCTTTATTAAATTTCTTAATTGAGGGGTTCATGGTATTTGCATCATCATTGGTACATTCATTATAATTTTGCTTCTTTTCTACCATAACAATATGTTTCATGTTTTAAAATGAAAAAGGGACATCATTTTATTGAATTAAAACATAAAGCTATGGGCTTGTTGGCTGTTGAACAGTACCTGAAGTGAGGATTATCGGTACTGTACTGCTGGTTATGTTTGATCTAGCTGTTTATAGAGATCAAATAATTTTCTAGAATATTGTTGGAGAGGAAGGGAACAGCACCTTAGTAAAGGAGAGACTTGTGAGAGTACTCAGGCTTTCTATATTTCTACAGTATCTATGTTGTGTAATTTAGCATTTAATATATTAGGGAACAAACACATTTTTAAAATCAAAAGAACATATTAGTTGATCAAATTAAAATGAAAAATTATATTTTGGGGAGGGTGGGGGAGATTGCATGTGTCTGGGTAAAAACCCTTATACTCTTAGTTCATGAGTTTAGAATTTAAAGTGATCTTAGAGAATGTCTCTAAAACTATAGGATCACAAAATCTAAAAGCTGGAGATTATCAAAACCTACCTGAAATTGGATAAGAATCTTCTCTCTAATATCCCCAACATGTGGTCCCAATAGATTAGAGCTCAAAGTTATAGAGGTCTGTATTCAACTTTCTCCTAAGATACTTATTAACTACTGTTAAGCATAATAAGATTCCCAAAACTATATTCCTGATAAAAGATTAATTTTTTTTAGAAGAGTACTCAGTCTTCACACATATCAGTTACCTTGTTAATTTAGTAAGAAAATAAGACTCCTGGGTATCTCTCGCTATGTTGATAACAAACCCAGGAGGACTATGATCAGGATGCTAGGAGGCTTGTTTAGCCAGGAAGAGAAAACAAGAGGTCAGATATTGTTGTACAAGGATGATAGTCTTTGAGGAACATTTAGGTAATTTAATTTATGCAGTCTCCATCATCAGATTACAAAAGAGGTTAATAATTTTCCCTATTCTCTCTTTTTGCATTAGAGATCTGCTCTTTGATAGTTTTGGTATGGTCATTTCCTTGATGGCCACCTATAAGAGCTTAGAGAATAAAACTTAAAAATGTCTAAACAATATTTTCTATCTTTTTTAACCCTGTATTGTTAAGGTTTTGTAGTTTTAGGGCTTTCATTACTTTAGACTTTATTTCTCAGCATCAATTTCCTCATTTCTAAAATGTATTATTAGCAATAATTTTTGTCTGGATCAAATAAGTTCATAGGTATAAAATTTTGAAATCCTTATGTTAGTGATTATCATTGACTACTATTTAACTTTTCTGATCCGCATTTTCCTTATCTATAAAAGAAGAATAATAATGCTTATGGGCTCAAATGTGATAATACAAGGAAAAAAACCTTGAATAGTGTGAATGGCAGCTATTATTATTTAAATGGAACCCAGACTAATTTTTCTGCTTTGGACAGTTCTAATTATTAGAAAGTTTTTCTTTACATTTAGGTAAAATCTGCCTGTCTGCAATTTCCATATTTTGTTCCTGGTTCTATATTCTAGGACAAAAGTCTTCCATATAACAGCTTTAAATATTTGAAGATAATTATTTTAGTCCCACTACATTTTTTCTTACATAGGGCAAGTTCTTCAGTTTTCTCACCTGACACTTGATTTGAAAGGGAATATGGGAAAGGTCAACCCCTCTTCAGATTGCTCAGGAAAAAAAAAAACTCTGGGATGACATCAGAGGAGTTAGCATTCTCCATCATGTTCCTATTTCCAATTTAATTTATTAGAGACTTAGGGGATTTTTTCCTTGGATGAGATTCAGGATCTCTTGGTTTAGCTGAGCTACCTTGCTCCCAATTAGGCGAGCTCCTTCATTCTATATTGTCTAGAATATATTATTCTGTACATACCTTCTTTGATTTCCATTTTTCCAAGACTTGTATAAATAGGTTTCTTAACTATTCACAATGTTTCTTGTGGAACCTGTATTTGAGCAAAAAAAGGTCAACCCTTGGATATAGGGATTTGGTCCTTCTTCCCAGTAAAAGAATTCAGAACTGAGATTGAACCTTATGGTATCCCAGACTAACAGTATTTAAGGTAGCAGATAGAGATAACTTTACCTTGGCATGCCCTCTCTCTGAGGAAAATAGAGTGACTCCTGACCTCAATTTGTGCTTCTCCTCTTGGCAGGAATTAATGGAGAAGGATAGGGGTGGGAGAAGAACTAGAGATGTCTATTCTGCCTCCCTTTGAGCCACATAATGATAATACTCCTATGCTTTATGTAGGGCATATGGACCTTACTACCTGTTAAGTTCTCTCTTAACTTGAATATTACTTTTCAAATTTTTATTAAATATATATTAATGTATGTGAATACTTAGATTCAGTAAAAAATTTCAAACATATTGTCATTTAAAATATGATTTTGAGTGATTAAAAAAAATTCACAGAATCCAAGATAGGAACTCTACTTCTTTTTGTGTCATGAATCCCTTTTCTATTCTGATGAAGTCTAGAGATTCCTTTTCAGAATGTGCTTTTAAATAATTGTAGAGAACACTAAATTTTCAGTTAGAGGTTAGTGAAAATAAAGATGTAATTTCTTTCCATCCATGTTCATATATTCCATGAAATCTATCCATGGTCTTAGATCAAGATCTCCAAGTATAAGGAAATGTATTTTACCATTGCTTAATTTCCTTTCATTAGTCTACATTTCCTAAACTTCTCAAAGAAATATTTTAAGAATTTTATGTAGGTATTATTTCTTCTTATCATTGTTTAATCAATGGTGTTTTTCACATTTAAATTGTTCTAATTACCTTTTTTAATATTGTAGAAATTATGGAGAACAGAGGATTTTTGAAAATTTGAGAATATGCATTCTGCTACAAAATATCAGTATATGTTTACAGGGCACAATCACTTTTGGTGTATTAAGATTTGACAATTCTGATTCTTATTTCATGAACCTGATTGTCAGGAAGCTCAAGGTCTGTCTACAGTTAGAAATTTCTTCAAAAAAGTGGTTGAATTAAGTAAAACTTCTCTTGTTCTTTGAAGAACCTCCTGTAACAGCAAACTCTCAATTAGTACCCATTTGTAAGATTTGAGTTCAGCTATTCATTTTCCTCCAAACATTAAGACTGTGTCTATAAAGACAACCTGACTAGAACTAAAGAAGAATCATGTCTTTCTCCTGCAAAAGGGCTCTGACATATGTGAGACTAATTCCAAAAGACTGGAAAAGAAATGAGAAGTCAGAGTGGAAATTTTGAAGAGCTCTGTGTATGACACAAGGTGAGAAGAATGCTGACTCTATAGCCAATGCATACGTCCTCATATATCAGGGAAGGTGTTTTTAAAATTTATTCCATTCTTTTTTTTTTCTTAGGTTTTTGCAAGGCAAAGGGAGTTAAGTGGCTTGCCCAAGGCCACACAGCTAGGTAATTATTAAGTGTCTGAGGCCGGATTTGAACCCAGGTACTCCTGACTCCAAGGTGGGTGCTTTATCCACTATGCCACCTAGCCACCCTTACTAAAGCTTTATTATAGAATTTAGATTTTAGGCATTTAGATAGCTTAATGGATAGAGTACTGGACCAGGAATGAGAAAAAAGCAGAGTCCAAATCTCATATCAGCCACACAATGACTATGTGACCCTAGATAAATCATTTAACCTTTGCCTTAATCCAGAGGAGAAGGAAATAGCAAATCACTCCAATATCTTTTCCAGAAAACCCCATACAGGGACATAAAGAGTTGGACATGACTGAATAATTAAAGTTAGATTTTGAAGTAACATAAATTTTTTTTCTCTATTAGGTGCCAATTAGTTGATTCTTTTCCAGAGTCCTTGAAGTCCAGGGGCAAGAAAAAATCAGGACAGTTGTCTATGGCCAAGTATCACCTCGGCATCTTTGATGTCTGAGGAAGTTGCAAGTGCTCTACAGCTTTAGCCACCTTCATGTCCATTGGAATAAACTGTTATCATATGCCCATTTCACTGGGAGATGTCTTCACATGCTGGGGGTAAACAATCCCTTAACTCACCAGTTGGTTCATGGTCCCTTATGATTAGCCTGTAGGCTGAGAAGGTTTACAGGAGTGTGGCCCCTACACTTGCTATAGCAGCTTGGAACCCCCAGGTGAGAACTGAGTATTAGGTGAATAGCAAAGGTGAATGAACTGGCCTGAAAAGGGCTCAGCAAACCCTCACACCAGAAGTACTAATCCTCCCTGAATACCCATATATCTGTAGTACCACTTCGTAAATGAATAGTGAATGCTGGTCAAATGAGGAACTATGATGCTAGTCAAATCCTAAAAAGCAAATAAAGTGTTCAATTCTCCTTGAGGCCTATGATTCAGAATTCCCTAAGAGGAGTTAACTCCTAAAGTTATTAACTGTGGAGGTTTTAGGCCATTTCTTCTCCATTGCATAAAGTCCATAGTACAAAACTCTGACTGAATATTCCTGAGGTGTTTGCTCTTTTAGTGACCTGCCTTAAGATGGAAACATTGGATACACCATAGCCAGATTTAGCAAATAGCAATCCAAATCTTCGAGGACAATTTCTCAAATTGAATTGAAATCATGAGGAGACAACCTCTGACTTTGGTCCTAACAGTAACAATTAAATGTATCTTAACCTTCAGAGTTTATCCTAATAAGGGACAACTGTTAACCTCCAGAGTTTGGCCTCAAGACAGAGCAAAATAGAATTAGGTTAATATACATGTTTATTAATATTTTTCTAAGTTTGCTGATTATGCAGGCATGTGTTGGACCTGGCTAGAGAAAAGGACCCACCCCCAAATGGATTTTTGCAGAAGACTTCTTATGTCTTTTCAATATCAGAAGGCAGGATCTGAAAAGCTACTCTGGCTTTGTCCAGGAGCGCAAGGGAGTGACCCTTAATTCAGGATGGGGCAGAGGAGCTGGATATCAGACAATTTATTAAAGGACTGCCTTATCAGTTATGCTAAAGACCTCCCCAAGGCAATGTGAATCTTCCACATCCAGGATCTTGGTGCCATCCAATGATCCCTGATACAATGGGATTTGTTATTAGGGGTTAACAGAGGTTCCAGATCTCTTCTGAGAACTTTGTATATAGGAATTTTGCAAAATAAGAGACATCCTGGAACTAAAGTATTATAACATACACAGACTAACTCCAGGCAATGTAAGGAATTAAAGAACTATTCATCTCTTCACTCCTTAGGTATTTTTATAGAGTCTGTGTTCTCCTCATTCCCATCCCTCTCAGTCAAAAAGGGGTAGTGTGTAAGTCTCAAAGACTGCTTTCTCTCCTTCCTGGGGTTGAGGGGAAGAGAATTTTCTCCTCTAATCCTTTCATTTCTTTCCTCCTTCCTTTAACCCTAGGAACCTTCTAGTTTCTTCCAGAGAGTCCCATTGGAGGATTACAACCAATAGACAGAAAAGACTGTTTCATGGCCGAGGAAGCAGATAAGAAAGAAAAGTCCTATTTTTCTATTCAATTTTGCCCTTGGTCTTTTAGCTATGAATGATATATAGAAATAGATAACTCCTTTATGTTTTTGCAAGACACTGGGGTTCAGTGACTTGCCCAAGGTTACACAGCTAGGCAGTTATTAAGTGTCTGAAGTTGCATTTGAACTCTGGTGCTCCTGACTCCACGGATGAGGCTCTATCCACCGCACCACTTAGCTTCCCCAATAAATAGTTTTTAAAAATATGCCCCCAGAAGGTCCCCTTGCCCTTTAAACTAAGATTTGGGTTCCTAGTTTTTCATTCTTTGAAATAAAAAGAAAAAAACTCTTTCCCAGTCTTTTTTAGAACCTTTAGGTGGTTTCCTAGAGGAGGCAAACTTGAGAAGAGGGGTAAAAGAAAGAGATGTGAGGTGAGGGGTTGGCAGGTGAGGTAGATCTGACCCTCACTAAGCACAAGACAGGTGTATGCTCCCAACCCTTCACAGTTTAAGGTGAGACTCAGCTCTGCCTCACTTGCCATCCCCTCACTGCATGTCCCTGGCAAAAGAGGGACTTCTAACAAAGTAGAAGTCTGAACGAAGGCACAAGAGTGTGAGAACACAATGTGTGTATTTGAGAGGGCAGAGAATTGACTAGTAGTTTGGAATGATGTTTGTCCTTTATTTGGAGAAGACCACAACATTCAGCATGAATGGATTGGATTTGAGTGGGGGGGGGGGGCTGTGCTAAGACTCACTGGCTCCTTTAGGATCATCTAGGCCCAGTGACCAGATATGAATCAGGACGATGGAGATAGCACTAGATGTGAGGCAATGAATGTTAAGTGACTTGTCCAAGATCATACAGCTGCTGAGAGTCAAGTGTCTGAGGCTGGATTTGAACTCCTGTCCTCCTGACTCCAAGGTCAATACTCTATCCACTGCATCATGTAACTGCCCTAAGGTGTTTGGAGTATAGAGTATGTGGAGTATGTGCATTGGAACTAAGAGATAAGTTTGATAAGAATTTGTGGATTTTCCAAAAGGGGCCAACATACTCCCAGTTTACTTTTTTTTTTGGGGGGGGGAAGTGAAGAGTTGCTTCATGAAACATTTGAAAATCATTCTAGTATTTCTTCATGTTGAATGATTTTGACTATACTCCAACTTGAGGTCAGAGACTACCTTGCTTTTATTGTATCCTATAGAAAGTATTTAATGAAAATGCATTGAATTTATCTATAAGTGGAAGGGACTTTCTATGACCATTGCATCCAACTGTTTTAGGGAAATTAAGTGACTTGACTCAGGTCATAGAAGAACGTAGTATTTGAACCCAAGTCTACTACTCTTCTTCCCCTATTGAATTGACCAACTAACTTGAAAAAAATTATTTTTTAAATGAATCAAAACATTTCCCCCAATGACACATAAAGAGAATTGTCAACATTTACCCTTTTGCAAGCTTTTGAGTTTCACATTTTCAAGCTCCCTCCCCATGGCAGCAAACAATCTGATAAAGTCAACTGATTTTTACAAATAGAATTTGACATAGTTTGATGATGTCCCAATTAATAAAAAGTGACATAAAACTGACCTTTTGAGAAAGCATATTAATTTATTTAAATTATATTACTGGGTTCCTTTCTGGAATTAAAATATAGCCATTTCATGGCAATATCAATAAATTCCTTCCTCTTGCAGTCATAAATAATATACCATCCATTCCCTGCATAATTGATTCAAAGCTTTCACAATGAGTGAGGCAAGTTAGTTTTATTCTTGCTACTAATGCATCTAAGAAAAAAAACACATTTTATTTGCCAATTATCAGACAGATATTACAAAAAAAAGTTAATGAACAGGCTCTTCCCTCTTTCCCACCTCTCAACTGGAGGCTAGATTGCCAAGGTATGTCTGTTTTGCATCTTACTTCAGTCAAAATTTAATGGAATTGGTCTGTTTAAAAAGAAATAGACTGGCAGGTGAGTCAGTTTGGCTCCCCTTTCAAAATAGTAGCTGTTACAGATGGTAGTTACTTCATGTAATCTGGTGGACAGAAACCTGGCGAGTGGCCTGAGGATATGAATCTGTCACTGATGTGCTATGTAACTGCAGATCAGCTGCTTACCCTCTACAATTCTCTCTGTAACCAGATAGAAGACTATCTTCTGGAAAAATCTGTTTTTTTTTCAGTTTAAAAAGTCTTTGGAAATTAGTGTAAGATTATAATCTACAATGTTCTTTCAGTTTTCTATAAGAGAGTTGTGATAGAAATCAAATTATTTCTAATGTAATATCATGGTACTTATTTTAATTCCTATCTTTAACTCCTTAAAATAGCTGTTTGTGATAATTTGCTCAAAGTACAATTATAACCATGCTTTACTTAGGCTAGCATCATGGGAGATTTGAAGTGGTCATTGACATGAATTTTCTCATTAATGGAAACATTCCCTTTTAAAAACTAAAATGTTTTTTATATTAAATTTTTAATAGAAACATTTCAAAAATCACCTCCCTACCTTATTAAATAGTATGGTATATATTATTTAAGCCTTTTAAATGAACCATGATGATTATTTTGAATATCAATTCTTGTACTTTGTTGTAATATATTGTCTTCACAAACTATTCACTATTCATAAACTATTGCCTCTACACTAAGATACTCAACACTATTGTGTAATCGGCAATAACATGGTCCCTTCCTTGCAAGGAACTTTTCAGTTAGTCCTCATTTAGTATCAGCTCTCTTTATTTCCAATAATGATTTGCTAAATATTGAGACAAACCAAGTAACCAAGACTTTTTAAATCAACAAGCTGAAGGTGGTTCCAACTGTGAAGAATGGTGGAGAATGGGTAGAATGGCTTTTGCAGACCTGTCTTTGAAGTACCTTCTCTCCTGGTTTTAATCCATGTGAAAACTCTGAAGGAACTATTTTCTCGCTATGTATAAAATCTTCTAATTGACCATCTTTCTGGAAGATCTAATGAATCAGGGTTTGTTGAACTGGAACTGTTAATCAAAAAAGTTGACTTGTTCTTTGTCACTTTCTCTTTCTTGGTGACTTTGAATTAGAAAAATTACCTAGCACTAGTTTTAAGAATTTTGAGGAGGGCAGCTTAGGTGGCACAATGGATAGAGCACTGGCCCTGGAGTTGGGAGTACCTGAGTTCAAATCCAGCCTCAGACACTTAATTACCTAGCTGTGTGACCTTAGGCAAGCCACTTAACCCCATTTGCCTTGCAAAAAAACCCCTAAAAAACAAAAAAAGAATTTTGAGGACAGCTAGGTGGCACAGTAATTTAAATCCCAGGTATGAGGTCAGGAAGTCATGAGTTCAAATCTTCTTTCAAGGCACATAGTCAGTTTGTGACCATGGGGAAGTCACTTAACCCTGTTTGCCTCAGTTCCTCATCTATTAAAATGAGCTGTAGAAAAATGAAAAACCACTCCAGCACCTTTGCCAAGAAAACCCTAAATGGGGTCAAAAAGAGTCATATACAAGTGAACAACATGAAGAATTTTGTAGGTGGGGAGCAACACTCCTGTTTTTAGGATTTTTGCCAATAAATGTTTAACAACTATATCCTGAAAAAAGCGTACCCACTACACATCTTTAAGTTTAATTCAAATGATCAATATTTTTCTCTATCATCTTTTTAAGTACAATCAACAGAGCAAAAAATAATTTATAGTTTTGCTGATTTTGTTCAAAATTCTGATTCCTCTTGTATACTACTTCTGTCTCTCATTTGCCCATGACTACCTCATTTCTGTATTTTTTTCCTGACCTTGGGAAAAATGTGTATTTCAGGATGAAAATGTCCATCTTGTGAGTCTGGAAGATCTAGAGAACCTATCAGAGCTCCCATTGATTATTGGAGATGAATAGTAACTGTATCAACTTCCCACCAGACTGGTTGTGGCCAATGACATTTGGAAGAGTCTATGGGTGCCACGTGTTTTCTCTCTCTGTGTACCTCACTATTATCTAAGTATGAGCCAATTTTTCTCATGGACCTTGTGTGTGTAAGAGAAGAGCATTACACCTCATAAATACTAATAAAATGGAGAACATCCAAAGAAGGAAACCAGTGAGGTGAAGAGACTTGAATCCTTGTCATATGAGGAAAAGTGAAGGGGGGATGTTTATCCTGGAGGAGAAAAGATTTAGGAAAAATGTATCATAAATGTTTTCAAATATTTTAAGCATTATCATATTGAAGAAGAATTTTACTTTTGTATTTGTCAGAGGATGGAATTAAGAACAATGGGTGGAAATTGGAAAGAAGTACATTTAGGTTTGATATAAGGGAAAAAAATTCCCAATAATTATGGTCATCTAAAAGAGGAGTTTGTTGACTGGGAAGGAAATGGGTTCCTCCTCATTAGAGGTCTTTAAGAAAAAAAGAGGTGAATTGGGCATGGTGGCATACTTCTTTAATCTCAGCTAGCAGGAGGCTGAGGCTATTTGAGTTCTGAGTTACAGTGGACTATGTGCTTCCACCGAGGTTAGTATTAATATGGGAAATCCTGGGAGTGTGTTTGGGGGTACCAGGTTGTCTAAAGAGGGACAAATTCACCCAAGTCAGAAATAGAATAGGTTAAACCTCTCCTGTTGTCCTGCTATTCTTCAATTGTTGGGCATAAGGTTTATTTTCAGGGATTTCTTTTGCTTACAACAATTAAAAATTTCTTTGAATGTCTTGTAATTTGTAACTCTTCTCTTTCTGATTCTTATTAATATCTGAGAATACAGTTCTAGTAGTGGATTCATACTCTGGCTTTTGTAACTCTAATCACGTATGTTACAAAATTGTGCCCTAAAAAGTTTGCATCCATTCACAGATCACCAGGACTCTATCTGCCTGTTTCTCATAGACTGCCAACTCTAAAGTTTATCTTTTTTAACCCCCTTTGTCAATCTGATGTGTATATATATTAGCACAATGATATTGCTTTAATTTGTATTTTTCTGATTAGAAAATTTGAATATTCCTCAGGTGATCAGTGGGGATTTGCATGTCTCTCTTCAAGAACTACCTTTTCATATTCATTGACCATTTATTTAATAGGAAAGTGATTCTACTCTAAAATTCTACATCACTATTTCAGGGATTTTTCAATATTATGTTTTTAGCAGATGCGGTTGTAACATAGTTTTTACTATTTTAGCATGTTTTCTTTTCATTTCTTTCTAGATACTGTGACAGTCTTGAAAATTTTTCTTTTTGGAAACAAACATTTACTTAACATAATGAACTGCTATATTTCCTCAATATAAAATTTATTGAAACTAAAGTTGAGGCTGGAAAAAATATTAAAGTATTATTCATTGGTATGCCAGACTACCACATTGCATCATACTTTCTACCTCCCACCAAAGGTGAATATCACATAATGAGTAAAAATATTACTCATGAAGTTTTTTTTTTTTTAAAGTTCCATAGAGCATAGGTCTATTTGGGAGGGGAGGGGGCAGCAAGATAGTTTTTGCTTGAGTCTCCTACTCTGACCATAGCAATTGGTTCATTTAGTCAATATTATGAAAGTGATAAATTATAGATTAAAATTACTCAGAGATTATATCTCAAAGCTACAATTTTAAGGAAACAATTATTAAAATTATTGTTCTGAAAATTAAAATTAATATTTTATTTAAGTAAACCAATTCCTGTGAACAGTCATTGAAGAAAGAGTCCTCCTTACTCCAGGGCTGGTGCTCTATCCACTGTGCCACCTAGTTGACTACCCCTCCTCCCCCCAGTCTACTTTACAGGACTATTGTTAGAAAATACTAAAATAATTAAGAAATATGTGTTTATTATTGTCACCTATTATATTACAAATGGAATGGAGACACTGACTTTGGAATATTTAAACAAAGGGATCTTTCAGGTTGTTTGTTGTTGTTGTTTTTGCAAAGCAATGGGGTTAAATGACTTGCCCAAGGTCACACAGCTAAATAAGTATTAAGTGTCTGAGGTCAAATTTGAATACAGGTTCTCCTGATTCCAGGGCTGATACTTTATTCACTGTACCATCTAGCTGCCCCTAGCTGTTTGTTGAGGGCAAGAAGACTCCTTTAACCATGGTAATAAGAAATAAAATAAAAATTAAATATTTTGATAAATTAATAGATTAAGAATTCAGAATGGATTATTTAATGTGATATATTTTGTAGGTACATGTTTACCCTTTAAAGCTGTTGTCATAGCATCATAGTTTGGTTATTCTCTTTTGGTATAGAATGTTTAAAATGATGGTGATTGGTTCTCCCAGAACAGAAGAATTAAATTCTGAAAACCTCAGATTAGAATGCATGAGATAATAGATCAAGTAATGTATCCATTTATTATAAGGAGATATGTTAAACTGCTAAAAGAAGACCTTTGGTCAAGCATTAAAATGACCATTATTATTATTTTTTTTAGGTTTTTGCAAGACAAATGGGGTTAAGTGGCTTGCCCAAGGCCACACAGCTAGGTAATTATTAAGTGTCTGAGACCGGATTTGAACCCAGGTACTCCTGACTCCAGGGCTGGTGCTTTATTCACTGCGCCACCTAGCCGCCCCAAAATGACAATTATTTTAAATAATTTCAGAAGTTTTTAACTAGCACTTGGGGGGGATTAGTGTGACAATATATTTCCTAGGCAAAAGCAATTTATATTATTCTTTGACATTAATATAACCTATTAACCTAATTATTTCTAATTAGACATTTGTTTCTGATAAAATCACTATTAAAATTTTTGATTAAAATAATATTTTAACATGATAGCAAAATGATGATTTGTGTGTGTGTGTGTGTGTGTGTGTGTGTGTGGCTTCTTTACCACACTAAAGAAAAATATTATTCTTGGCTTTGTAACTACAGGGCTCACTTGCGTGTTTCTTATCGTTAGAACTATCTTCAGTTGGAAATTGAAGTAAAGATTGGCAGATCAAAAGTCTGTATGCATAGGGTAATTCTCTTTTCTGTGTAGCTATAGTTGCTAATAATGTCAATTTATTGACCCATAAAACGAGAACATTAAAAAACATAAAACATAATTTAGAAAAAGTGAAACTAAAATTAGTCTTGACTTTTAACTAAATTGAGAAAGCAAGCTAATGTGTTTGTCTCTTGTTAGTGGAAACCAGGAAGATGTGATTTTTTGTTTTGTTGTATTACTACATTTGGGGGATTTGTAAACTTGTTTTTTGCAAGGCAATGGAGTTAAATGACTTACCTAAGGTCACACAGCTAGGCAATAATTAAGCGTCTGAAGAGGGATCTGAACTCAGGTACTCCTGACTCCAGGGTTGGTGTTCTATCCATTGTGTTACCTAGCTACCCTCTCTCAAATACCTTTTTTCTTTAAAGTAACTACATTTTAAAAAGTGAATGCACTGAATTCAATTCCATGCATACTTGTTAAGTGTCTACTGTGTTTAAAGTTTAAAGCAAAAAGTTAGAAATACAAATAAAGTAAGACATGTATGTCTCTTTCCTCAAGGAGCTTATAATTGAATCAGATAATTAAAAGGGATACTTTGGGGGGAAAACATTTCTACTTTCTTTTTCTTAGGTTTTTGCAAGGCAAATGGGGTTAAGTGGCTTGCCCAAGGCCACATAGCTAGGTCATTATTAAGTGTCTGAGACTGGATTTGAACCCAGGTACTCCTGACTTCAGGGCTGGTACCCTATCCACTGCACCACCTAGCTGCCCCAAAACACATCTACTTCTGCCTTACCTTACTACCTTCCTCCCTCCCCCATTTTTTTCATGATGTTTTTAGTGTAGCATCATTGTTTTCCTCTGATGCTCCCTAATGTGTAAAGCATTTGTGTAAATGAAAGATTATTTACTTGTCCAATTGAGTGAGAACAATTTTAATAAACTGATAGTTGTGGATTGTCAACATGGTGACTGTAAATTACAGGCAGAATATTTAGTCCTATAATTTATTAGAAAATACTCATATAACCCAGTGAAGTTATATGTCTGTCTTTAAACTATAACATGGACTTAGCATGAAACAGGTGAAGTAAGGTGGGACAGTTTTTCAAAACTTTCTACCTTAAATATAACTGCTATAGGGTCTTGCTAAAATCATCTTCCATGGAAGACAGGTCAAAATGGACAAAGACAAGACAATTACTGAAATGTTGAAACTTTTTTTTTTTTTGAATTAAAATATCTGGTGTTGAGTAAAGACCACCAGTATAGCAGGAAGAAGTGACTTCATGTTGGAGCAGTTATGGATTGGGAACAGGGAACCTCTATATCATTTGAGGAGAAATTGCCTTATTATTATAATGTCACTTAGAATCTGCTAGGGATAGCAAGTTCTTGGGAAGCACTCTAGAAATAGGACTGTAGAATCAGAAGAACCTCTGCTTTTTCCCCAGTCTTTTTTTCCTTAAGGGATGCTGCCGAAGACCTCCCCTTACTCCATTCTCTGTAAGGCTTGGGTGAACATGAAGTCTTCCTCTTGAGGATCTCTGAGTTTGACCTTAAAACAACAATTAAATTAACTATGTGTTAGCCTTCATAGTTTGTCCTAATAAGAGACAAACATTAACCTCCAGGGTTTAACCTTAAGAAAGAGCAAAGTGGAATTAGGTTAACATACATGTATATTAACATTTCTCTAAGTTTATTGATTAAGCAGTTATGTGTGAGGGGCCTGACTAATCCTGGATTTGAGGAGAAAATGAGACTGGTGACTTAGCACATCACCCCTTCGCTCAAATCCAATTCACTTGCTTGTCATGACATCACTTCCCTGATGTCATGGTCTTCTTCCAGATTGAAGGACAAACATCATCACTGCCTTGCCCTCACTGGCAGTCTTCTATCATTGCCATGTCAACTATTTGTCTTAACCCCCCCCTCCCCAAATCCCAATTCTTGATTCTTTGATTTGAGTTCTTATATATTAATCTGTCAGGAAATGGGAACTGAAAAGTTATTTTTGGCTTCTCCATTTAGGAAGGAAGAGGCTCTCAATTTAGGATATGACTGGATATTAGACACACTTCCTAGGAGGTATGTCCAGGAGGTCATGCCAGGAGGGATGACTCCTCCCAAGCCCAGGATCTTTGTGCCTTATCAGTTACCTCAAAACTTCCACAAAGCCAATGTGAGTTATGCTAAGACCTCCACAAAGCAATGTGAATTTTCTCCCTCCAGGATGTCTGCATCACCCAGTGACTATTAATGGGATTAGAGGTCATCACTGTATTCAGAATATTTGGAAGGGAAAAAGAAGGAAAGAAAGTGATAAGCAAAGATACCATCTCTGAAGTTGTAGGGGAATTTATTTACTTTCACTTTTATTTCAGATATATTAACACTATAGTGAGTCAAAAGTTGTTTGTCTAAATCAAAAGGGTTAGAAAGAAGAGAAATGGATAGAATTCTTCTAATGGATGGAGGCAGAGCCAAAATAATCATGTTGTTGTTGTTCAGTCCTGTGCAACTCTCTATGACCCCATTTTAGGTTTTCTTTGCAAAAATACTAGAGTGGTTTGTAGTTTGCTTCTCTATTTTGTTTCACAGTTGAGGAACTGAGTCAAAGAGAGTTAAGTGAGTTGCCTATTTGAGACCCGGTTTGAATTCAGAAAGATGAACTTGACTTCAAGCCTGCTTTGCTGCCTCTAAGACAATTTTTTTCTTTTTAAAAAAATTCTATTTATTAAGGCAATGGGGTTAAGTGACTTGCCCAAGGTCACGCAACTAGGCAATTAATAAGTGTCTGAGGTCACATTTGAACTCAGGTCCTCCTGACTCCAGGGCTGGTGCTTTATCCACTGTGCAATCTAACTACCCTGCCTCAAAGATAATTATAGTAATTAGCTTTTAAAATATTAATATTTTATCTTTTAGACTAGATAAAGGAAAGTGGTGGGTTGCATAAGGTGTAAGTATACTTTTGAATTTCATATTCATGCTGGCCATGAAGATTAAAAAGTAGATGTTATTTAGAGGAACCACTTAGGATTTCCAGACCATGAACACTTTTATTGGTAAGTGAGGATATTATGTGTTGTTAAAAAGTTTTCGGTCTTGGGTACTAATGACCCACAGGGAAAAAAGCATCTCAAGTATAGGATTCTTTAACAGCTAGCTCAGATATTACACTCTCAGTTACTCCAAGCCTCTTGACTAGATTTTTTTCAGATGGGACAGTTGTCTCTCTGAATGTGTAAAGGACACAGTATAAATTCAGATACCCATCGCAGATACAAGATCAACTCCAATAATTCATCAAAGAATGTATAATTGAAAAAGAAGGTGGGCTGAACACATAGCAAGGGTAAGTGATAATAGAAGCTAGCCCAAAAGTGTGAGGAAGGTCCATGGTATGTTGGATGAACTTCCTTTGATGATTGATGGGAAAATAATTGGAATATAGGTTTTGAATTGAAAGGGACCCTATAAACACAATCTCATCATTTTACAGACCAGAAACCTGAAGCACAGAGAGATCAAATAATTGTCTCAATGTCACAGAGCAGCCAATTGATTAATAAGTATTTATTACACCCTTATAGTGTACAAGGAACTAGACTAAATAAATGTAGATATTTAAGGAAGGCTTTGAACCTAGATATTCCTAATTTCAAATCTATTGCCCATCCAGTAAACTATGCTGCTTCTCAAGAATGTGAAGATGAATCATAAAGAAAGCGCAGGTATAGACGATTTGTGATCTGAATTATTAGAAATTATGTCTCTTATTGATGAAGTCACAGATCCATTGGAGTACTGAAGTAGAGGACACAATGATTTGTTGCTATAAAAAAGGGACAAGCATATTCCTAATATATAGTCAGCCTACACTATGACTTTGACTAAGACCCCTGATGCAGAAGCCAGTTAGTTGGGCAGCTGGGGAAAAAGAAGAGAAAGAAGTGGCTACATCACCTGTTGCTTCAGAAAAGAAAGAAAAGAAGGAAGGAAAAACTGGGAGAGAATAAAAGAAGGCAAGAAAAAAAGGAAAGAAAAAGAAAGGAAAGAAAGAGAAAGAAAATGAAGGGAAGAACATGGAACTTATATATTTATGTGAATTAATATCCTCTATTACAGTGGCAAAATTGTAATATACTCTCCCTCCTTTATCTTTCACATCCCATTCTTTTGGATACACACAACTTTGTGACATTTCCTTCTTTAGTAGGGCTTTTATTATCATCATCTGATTTTCTGTAGATAGAAAGGTTTCATTATCTCTCTAGGTTTGATTTTGGTGGGCAAAATCAATCTTAGAAATCGGCAAAGGGAATAAATTTAGATTAGTTCAGATTAGTTTTTTTGGAGGGGACAGGAAGTAAACCATAATGGATGTGTCTGGACTTCTTGCATATTTATTGGTAAAGATAGCTTAGGTCCCTGTCAAAATAATAGCAATACTTTGCAAACTTTATCAAAAGTTGAAATACAGTTTAAAATGAAAACTTTGACTAAATTTTAAAATATTGTGTTTGCTTAGAGAACTCTATAATTGCCATTATCAGATCTTGGAATCACTAGCTACCTTTATACTAAATTAAATCCTATTCAGTTTTGCTTTGTTATTTACTTCTTTCTGTGGGATAGAGGGTAGCAATGAGAGGTAGTTATTACCTCTTATTGTTGGACTTTAGTGCTCTCTTTGACTGCCTGTGTACATTTATAATTCAGTGAGACGGGCCAAGATAAATATTTAGAACTTTAAAATCTGCATCAGTATTTGGGAGTTTCATGTGATTCAGCACTGAATTTACATGGCCTCTGCTTAGATTAGAACTGGAAAATGCAAAGATCCCTGTGTTCTCAAACTTAAAAAAAAAAACTTTTAGGGAAGTGATAAGGCAAATGTGTGGTTATTTAGACAAGAAAAATGTTTATAGAGACCTGGAAACATCTCCAATGGAAATTTCCTGTATGGTATGATGCCCATGACCTTTTAAAAAGAAATAAAAAAGGCAAAGGGAAAAACGTAACCAGAACACATCATTGTACAGTCATATACTATAATGTTGGTCTGTCTACTTTTGAGTGACATCATTGTTGCTGCTAAACTATTTTGAGAAGAATTAATGCAAATAGATTTCCCTTATTTAGATGTTGCTTTCACTGGTTTTAAGGGTTTAACTTGGTCTGCTTTTGTCATAGTAACCTTTTGTCTACCCTTCTAATTTAAAATTATAGAATCTGAGCTGCCTAGTTCTACTATTTAAAGTGAAAGATAACCAATAGAAGAAATATGAGGTAATATAGGAATCAATATGTAACTTAATAAATCGATATAAAAATGATTATTTCCAAAGGCAGAAATTCCTAGTTAGCAAAGATGATTGAGGCATGTCAGTGTAGTGATTAGATTGTTGGTCCTGGAGTCAGGAAAAGTTGAGTTTAAAATCTCAACTCAAATAATTAACTCTCTGAGTGACCCTATGGAGGTCCCTTAACTGGACTTAGTTTCATTTCCCACATCTGTAAAATTCGGAAGTTGGACTCCGTGGCATCTAAGTTGCCTTCAAGCTCTAGATCAATGATCCCATTAGACTAAAGATTGAGTAAAGATGAAAGATTGGGTATGGGTTCAGACTATATGGTCAGTCTCATTTCTCATGACTTCTTTTCCAAAACTTTTCTCATTCTCTCCTTTCTGGAGTCACATTTAGAATACTTGGAGAGGACAGGAACTCCTTCAGTTCCAATACCTGGGCCTCAACATCTTCACTCATTTTCTCCTTCCTTCTGCTCACAGAGGATAAAGTAACCCATGAGGTCTAATTCTTCTACCTCTGCTCCTGATTGTTTTTTTTTTTTGACTCTGCTTTTGACAGTTGAAGTATTCCATATATACTTGTCTTCCCTGATTAGAAGATGAGCTCCTTGAGAGCAAAGACTATCCAGCTTTTCTATTTATATCACCAGTTTTAGCTCAGTGCCTTTAAATGATGAATATTTAATAAATGTATTTTCCTCCCTCCCTCCCTTCCTCCCTCCCTCCCTTCTTTTCTTCCTTCCTTCCTTCCTTCCTTCCTTCCTTCCTTCCTTCCTTCCTTCCTTCCTTCCTTCCTTCCTTCCTTCCTTCCTTCCTTCTTTCCTCCCTTCCTTCTTTCCTTTTTCTCCCTCCCTTCTTTCCCTTTCTCCCTCTTTCCCTCCTTCCTTCTCTCCTTCCCTCTCACTCTTACCCTCTTTCCTTCTCTCCTTCCCTCTCACTCTTTCCCTCCTTGCTTCTCTCCTTCCATCTCTCCCTTTCCCTTCTTCCTTCTCTCCCCTCTTTCCTTCCTTCCTTCCTTCCTTCCTTCCTTCCTTCCTTCCTTCCTTCCTTCCTTCCTTCCTTCCTTCCTCCCTTCCTCCCTTCCTCCCTTCCTCCTCATTTTTACTCTCTGTACACTCTTCTAGGATAGTTCCCAGAAATGAACATAACATTCTTTATTTCTATAAGCTATACCTATTATAATACAGTACAAGATGATATTAACTTTTTTGGCTGACTTCACACTTTTAACTTATATTGAATTTAAATTCCAAAGCAAGCTCCTGAGTTTTTTTTTCAGATGAATTGTCATCTTGTCATGCCTTGTACTTATACAGGTAATTTTATTTTGGAAATCATGAATAACCTTCTATCATGCCTTTGTTCAGTGCTATTTAGGTAGGCCTCTGAAACTAGCCCGACCTTATTTTTGATCTGTAGCTGATCTCTGCTATTCATCCTTATATTAGAAAAATGATTTAAAGATTATGATAGTGTATGGAGAAAAGAAGGGCCCTATTAGTTTTCTATTTTTTGTGTAATCTCCTGTACATTAACCCTCGTGTGATATTCCTTCCCTGTGACAACAGGATATCAGATAAAATACAGTTTAAATTCACTACACAGAAAAGCAAATTATATATCAATTAGGCAATTTATAGATTTACTTTAATATACACCTTACTATAGGTAGTGGTTCTCAAAGATAGACCACAGAGCAATGGAGTCTTTGAGACTCTGAGGAGACACCATGAGGTCAAAACAATTTTCAAAATAATCCTGAAACGGTATTTATTTATCCAACTGTATATCTCTGTGAAGTTGGATTTTCTTCAAATATGTCAACCAAAAACAACACTTCAACAAATGAATGCAGAAGCAGATAGGAAAATCCCTTTGTCTTCTATGAAGTCAGAAATTAAAGAGCTTGGGGGAGGGGTTGGAGCCAAGATGGCAGAGTAAAGAAAGGGAATCCTAGAAAGACTCCCTCAGACCACTCTAAAGCCTTTAAATTATGACTCCTTTTTTTTAGGCTTTTGCAAGGCAAATAAGGTTAAGTGGCTTGCCCAAGGCCACACAGCTATGTAATTATTAAGTGTCCGAGACCGGATTTGAACCCAGGTACTCCTGACTCCAAGGCCAGTGCTTTATCCACTATGCCACTTAGCTGCCCCTAAATTATGACTCTTAATGAAATTCTTTTTTTTCCCCTCTTAACCAAATTCTTAACCACAGAAAGACTGAGTGAAACAATTTTCCAGTTCAAGAAAAGTTGATAGATCTGAGGGAAGGGTCTTTTCCATGTGATTGGAAAGGGCAGAAGTGCTCCGGACACTGAACAGTCTGTGAGGTTCCTGGGGGTATCTGGGTCCATGCAGGGGGTCTGTTTCCAGACCTCCCATCCAAGGGATCACCAAGGGAAACTTGAAAGGTCAGTGAGAAAATTCTGTCACATCAGAGTGAGTATGAAGCCCAGGCCAGCACAGGGATCAGTACAGCCCTAGCCCCGGAAACCAGAAGCAAGCCTGGAGAGCCATCTGGCAGTTGCTTCCAGAGCTCTCAGCCAACATACTGTGGGTTCCAGAGGTCTCTCTACTCTCCTTGGGGAAGGACTCTGTTGCTTTGCCCATTCTCGGATCCAGGTTGCAGTCTGGGGTCCATACTGCTAAAGCAGAGCAGGGACCCTCCCCACAGTTCCAGGGCAGAGGAAGTGTCTGTTGCCATCCATAGACCAAAGCACAGGGCAGGAGAGCAGTCTGAAAAAACCCTGAAAAGCTTGGGAAGGTATGTCCTCCACCCTGGAAACAGAGCTTCACCCTAACAAAGAGTTAAAATTAAACCATAGGTTGGGGAAATGAACAAGTAACAGAAGAAAAAGAATCTGACTATAGACAATTATTTTGGTCCTTTGGAGGATCAAAACACACACTTAGAAAATGTCAAAGTCAAAGCTTCTGTATCCAAAGCTTCCAAGAAAAATAGGAATGGATCTCAGGCTATGGAAGACTTCAAAAAAGATTTTAAAAATTGAATCAAGGAGGTAGATGAAAAATTGGGAGGAGATGAAAAAGCTCTCTGAAGAAAATAATTTCTCCAAATGTAGCATGGAACTAAGGGAAGTAGTTGACTTTATGAGAGATCAAGAAACAAAAGAATGAAAAACTAGAAGAAAATGTGAAATATCTCTTTGAAAAAAACAACAACTGACCTCAAAAACAGATTCAGGAGAGATAATTTAAAAATTATTGGGCTAACTGAAAGTCATGACAAGGAAAAGAGCCTAGACTTCATTTTTCAAGAAATTCTCCAGGAAAATTGCCCAGATATCCTAGAAGCAGAATGTAATATAGAAATTGGGGGTGTATTATACTGATCACCTCCTGAAAGAGATACCAAAATAAAATCTCATATAATAGCTAAATTCCAGAACTCCCAAGTCAAGGAGAAAAATATTATAAGCAGCCAGAAAGACACAATTCAAACATCATGGAACTACAGTCAGGATTACACAGGAATTAGCAGCATTTACATTAAGGGCTTGTAGGGTTAGGGTTATTCTAGAAGGCAACAGAACTTGGATTATTACCAAGAATCATCTATGTAGCAAAACTAAACATTTTCTTTCAGTGGAAAAAATGAACATTCAAAGAAATAGGGGACTTTCAAATTTTCCTGTTGAAATGACTAGCACTGGAAAGAAAGTCTGATCTTCAAGTACACAACTCAGGTGAAGCATAGAGAGGGTGTTTGGGAAAGGCAAATTATGAGGGATTTAATGATGCTAAACTGCTTGTATTCCTGTGTGGGAAGATGATACTGATACTACTCATATGAACCTTCTCATTTATTAGGGCAGTTAGAAGGAGTATATAAACTCAAGGCACAGGAGGAAGCTGAATATAAAGGTAAAATATATTATAAAGATGAAGTTAATGGGCAAGAAAGGAATGTACTGGGAGAAAGGGAAAAGAGAGGTAGAATGGGCTAAGATTTTTACATGAAAGAGACAAGAAAAAGCTTTTGCAATGGAGTGGAAAGGGGTAAGATGAGGGGGAATAAGTGAGTCTTCATTCCTATTGGAAGTGGCTCAGAGTGGAAATAACATACATAACTACTAGGATATAGAAAACTATCTTACTTTAGAGGAAAAAAGGAGAGGAAAGGAATGGGAGAAAAGGGACGGGGGAAAAGAGGGGAGTGTAGGTAATAGAAGAGAGGGAAGATTGTGGGAGAGGGTAGTCAAATACAACACATTTTTTGAAGAAAGGCAGAGTGAAAGGAGAGAGAGAATAGAATAAATGAGGGTGGAGAGAAATAGGATGGAGAGAAATATAGCTAAAATAGCAACTGGAGAAAAAATATTGAAATTACTTTCTGATGGACTTAAGATCTGTCTTAAAGACAGAGTTGATAATATCTTATTACAGACTGAAGCACTGTTTTGTTTTTCCTCTCACTATTTTTTGAGGTTTCTTTCTTTGTGGGGGAGGAGAGCGATTATTACTTTTACACAAGATTATTGTAGTGTGAAAAAATAAATAAAAAAATAGGAATAGGAGTGTTGCATATATAGCCTATATCATATCACTTACCTTCTCAGAGGGGTAGGAGGGGAAGGAAGAAAGGGAGGAAGAAAATTTGGAACTCAAATTTTTATAAAAAATGAATGTTAAATGGGCAGCTAGGTGGCACAGTAGATAGAGAACCGGCCCTGGAGTCAGGAGTACCTGGGTTCAAATCTGACCTCAGACACTTAATAATTACCTAGCCATATGGCCTTGGCCAAGCCACTTAACCCCATTGCCTTGAAAAATTTTTAAAAAATTAAAAAAATGAATGTTAAAATTGTCTTTACATATAATTGGAAAAAACAAAATGCTATAAAAAGGAAAAAAATAAGAGATTTGAAAATATATATAAAACAATGTAATTCTACACTTTACTTAAGCAATTATTTTCTACACAAATGCTTTGGAAATTATTTTTCATAAAAATTAAAATTTAATGAGTTTGTTATCATTTTTAAATGAATAGCACATATTGTAAAAATATATCAGATTTAATTTTTAATATGGCAAATTTCAACAGCTATAATCCACCTAAACAAGCTTTATGGTTCTTCAATAATTTTTCAGATTTTATGGAGTCTCCAAGTTAAAAAAAAATTGAGAACTACTGCCCTAAGTTCTTCTCACCCCAAGTGATGGGCATGAAAATAATTTTAGACCGTGGACAAAATATCATCTATTTCCCCCCTAGAATTGTGGTCCCAAACTAAAACTGACTGAAAAGTTTCCTTGTAGTTTTTTGTTGGAATTAAATATAAATGTGTTTCTTGTCCAAGGAAGAAAGGACTAAATGAACTTTGGTTGTGTTGTGGAAGAGTAGGAATCTTTTAGAATCATCTGTGTTTTTGAGTCTTTTTCTTTTTTTTTAAACTAAGATCACAAGATCATAGATTATGAATTAAAAAGGTGACCTAGTCCAACTTTTCTTATTTTATAGCTAATAATCATATTATATTATCTCAAAGTTGAGCTAAAAATACTCTCAATAACTCTAGGAAGATATCAGATAAAGTATAAAGAGGACAAGAATTGAAAAAGAAATGACTATGAGGGATGTTCACATCCTTACAAGGAGACATTTTGACAAAGAAAATATGTTACATATAAGGTAGGAGCCATAATAAGTGTGATAAGTATCTCTGGATTATGAAAGTACATCTTATAAATCTCCAATAATGCAAACCAAATGTCAGCTCCTTCAAGATATGTAATACTTTTTTTGAATATTTTCATATTTTTCCATTACTTGACATGTCATACCACAGACAGATGCAGAGATTGTATGCTGCAACTAACCAGCTGTCTCAGGAAAGGGACAGGATGAGAGAGTTTCCTCATTTGGGAGTTTCCCATTCTAATTTTTATCCCTCTTCCCTAAGGAAAGGAGGAGTTTTAGACTCTGTCACTACTAAGAAAAATTTTTATATATACTATATGGTTATTTTTTGATACCACTTTTGGAGGTTACCCTGTTGCTCATGGGACAGAAAATGAACAAACAAGTTCTCTTTTCCCCCCTCTTTTTATTTTAGTTTATTTTCAACTATTAAGCATTTATTTTCTCTTCCTTTTGCCACCTTCCTAGGACTGATACTTAAACCCCCCCAAGACCTCAAAAATCCAAATATACTTAGCTAAACAAAGAATATATCTGTATTGAGCATACCCCAAAATATGTTTGACCCTACATCTTGAATTGATCTCTATCAGGATGTGGGGAACGTACATCCTTCCTGGTTTTCTGAAAATATGGTTGATCATTGCAGTGATCAGAGGTCTTAAGTATTCTAGTCTCTTTTTAACTTCACAGTGTTGCTTTCCTGGTTAGAAATTGTCTATATCATCAATTTTTTTTTACAATGCAATAACATTCCATTTCATTCATAGATCAAAATTTGTCCAGTCATTTCCCAGCTGATGAGTTTCTTGCAAATATGAAAACTGCTACTATTAATATCAGTATTGTTAAGCTTCTTTATCCTTTTTCTGTGATCTCTGAACTATATTCCAAATAATTGTATCTTTGGACCAAATTCAGTGACTTTTGGGGCAGAATACTAAATTGTTTTCCAGAATGGTTGGATTGTAGAACCTACCTCTTTCCCACAACTATTCCAACAAAGATTAAGCAATTTGTTTTCTACTTTTTAATCTGATAAAACACTATGCTTTAAACCATCCAAGAATACATTTTAGGTTCTGCATTATACTGAAATCAATTTCTGTTGTAAAAGAGCAGTTATATCTGACAATAAAGGTTGTAGCTACTCAGTATTCTTTGACATAGCACACACACCCTTTTCTAAAGATATCTGGAGAGGGGATTAGCTGATCACTCTTATAAGAGATAGTATTTTTTAAGTATTTAGAGTTCTCTGTAAAGATGGCATTTTTTAAAAAAATTTTTAGAATGAATATTTCATTGGAAAATTTGAGATTTTAGAGTCTTCATTTTAACAATGCACATAGCTTTGTTCTTAGTCTTCCTCTCTTAGAAGGCTCCCTTCAAATTTCAGTTCAAGTTTTATCTACTTACAAGAAGTTTCTAATGGTTATTATTATTATTATTATTAATAGTTAGCATTTATATCTGCTGGTGCTGGACACTGTGGTAAGTGTTTTACAATTATTATCTCAATTGATGCTTTTTTTTTCTTTTTTTTCCAGTTTTTTTGCAAGGCAATGGGGTTAAGTGGCTTGCCCAAGGTCACATAGCTAGGTAATTATTAAGTGACTGAGGCTGGATTTGAACTCAGGTCCTCCTGACTCCAGGGCTGGTGATCTGTCCACTGTGCCACCTAGCTGCCTTCAATTGATTCTTAATTGACCCTGTGAAGCAGGTGATATTATTATTCCTATTTTACAGTTTAAAAAACTGAAGTAAGCAGTGGTTAGGTGACTTACTCAAGGTCACACACAGCTGTTGTCTGAGATTGATTTTGTTCTCATCTTCCTGATTCTAGATTCAGAACTCTATTAATGTGTCAATTTATTTTTTAATTACTTTATATATATATATATATATATAATATTTATTTATCTGGGTACATATCATTTTCTCTCTCTCTCTCTCTCTTTTTCTCTTGTCCCCTCCCTTCCTCCTGTAAAATGTACAGGGGTTAAGGGCAGGGACTACCTAGAATTTTTCTTGTATTTTTGTATCACAGTGCCTATTACAGATTCGGCAGTTAATGAATTCTTGTTGAATGGATTGTAGTAGAAATAGTGCTTTTGAATCAGAGCATATGAATTCAAATCCAAGTTCTGTTTTTTATGATCTGTGTCAGTTAGGGCAGATTTCTTAACCTCTCTGAGCATCAGTTTCTTTACATGCATGGTTGGTGTGCATACCTTTTGAGGTCAAGTCTATAAGTCAATTTATTAAGTATTTACTAGATAAAGGCACTGTGTGTTGCTGGGAAAAGAAATGAAACAACAAAAAAAAGACAATCCCTGACCTCAGGGAGCTTACATTCTAACAGATAAGATAATACTTTCAAAAGAAGGTCTTTTCCAGTTTTAAATATTGTACCCTATCAATTGGATTCTTTGGTTATCTTATAGAATAATTTATAGATTTTCTGGTACCTGATAACAATTCCTTTTTTAGGCAAGTCATTTCATACCTTTGGCCCTTTCAGGGAGCCCTCAAAATCAAAACTATTTCCATTATTATACTATGCTATTGTAATGTCAAATTTTTCAGTTATACATAACTATAGCCCATATAAACAAAAGCTCTTGGAAGGAGTGAGCAAAGGTAGTCTTTAATAATTTTTAATAGTGTAAGAGGTCCTGAGGTCAAGAAAATCTCAGGATTGCTCTACTAGGGCAAACCCAGCCCTTGCCCTGAACACACCCAATAGGTTTTTATCTCTTTTTAGTGCAAGAAAGTGAGAGGGAGGGAACAATAGTGCTAATGGTTAACACTCCAGAGACCCTGCCTACCACAACCCATCAAACTAAATCACAAGCTCAGTCATGACTCTAAACTCTTTGGTGGACAGGGTCTATCTATTCTGAAAGCTTTGCTGGCATAAAATCAATCTGACAGAGGAATGTCGTTAAATAAACAGAGATTCATCTCTCTCTCGTAGTTTACAGCAGTGTTCTCCAATTCAAATATAAATGATGTCCACTAACCCATCCAGAAGGATCCCTGTGGGTAGTATATTGAATTAAATAACCACATCTTAGCATTACTTATGTTCTATTATATTTTTATCTATTATGCTATCTATTTCCCAATTATATTTTTGTCTGGTTCCTGTCCTCTTGCCCTAATGTTTGATTGCTCTGGTCTCCAGTATCGGAGCCAAGGCATTCAATGCCAATGATAGAAAGTTCTTCTGTGAAAACTATAATAAACTATAATAAACCAGTGAATATCACTATTGGACAGGAAGAAGTTAGTTGAGAGTGTCTATCAATCCCTGATCTTTTAAGTAACTCAAAAGCATCAGTTGTTCAGAATCACATTGCAAATGATAGTGGATCTGGGAACATAGCTAAAAGGTATCAGTTACTTACCTTGGACTTACCCGGAAAGTCATGAGCTGAGGCTGCTTCCTATTTCCCTATTTCTACTCAAATGTCTCAAAGTAGTAGCCTATTTTCAGGCTTACATTTCTCCCACTCCTCCCTTTTATCCTACCTTGAGACCTGAGACCTGATTCTAGTCTCATCTCTGCCACTATTTATGTGACCACAAACAAGTCCCTTTACTCCTCTGGGTCTCATATTCTCACTGAATGTGAGAAGGGAATTGGGGTGGTAGTGGACCAAATGATTCCTCAAGCCCCCTTTTAGCTCAAAAGTTCTATGATTCTTATGGAAAAATTACCTGACAGAAGGCTCATTAACTCAGATTTACTTAGCTATTTTTCATGTGATACCTGAAGAACTGATTCATGCTAAGATGTGAATGTTTGGTAATATCTTACTTAATTTGATTCAGCTCTAGGAGTTTTTGTATTTCAACAGTTTCTGGAGACATAAAGTCTTTATCCAAAGGACTGAATCTCTGATGGAAATTTCAGATTTTATTTTGACAGGCTAGGAAAAGATAATATGGAATAGAAAGAGCCTTCTTCATGATCTTCAAAAATATATATTCTTGGTATTTGACTACCCTCGTCTACTTTGATAAGAACAATATTTTAACTTCCCTCTTTACTTTTTTTCCTCCTACCATGCAAATTAGGATGGTTTTGGCTCAGACAATTGACTCAGTTTCCTGATCACCTGATTATAAAACAAAGGATTGGATTCGTGGTCCCCCAAACCATCCCCGTATATTTGTGAACCTAAAACAACAATATGAATCATATTGAGAAGCTGTGTGCAGCTGTAACAATGTTTTATCAGGAATGATGATGCCTTTTTGCTCTTAGTGGCCTTCCCCACTATGGCTAAGTAAGCATTTTGTTCACGTAGATGGATTATGAGTGTTTCATTTCATTCTAATTTTAACCCTAAACTAACAGAGGATTGGTCTGAGTCAGGTTCATTTAAGTGTTCTTAAGGCTACTTTTAGGCTAGCTATGTGTCAAATGACCTGTTTTGTTTACAAACGTGGGTACTGATTATCATTCAAATGGTTAATAAAAAGGAAATTGCTGTTTTTTTCTTCATAATCCAATAAATTCTGTAGCAACATAGTGAACTGTTAAGAGAATTTGTGCTGGACTTCACTGCATACTATGACTTATAAACAAAAATAGCTGAATTGGTCAAAATCTTAAGAAAGGAAATGATCTCAGCATGTTAGCACTCATATCACAGAAGGTTAGATTTATATTTAATACTTCAAAGGTAACATGACTGATGTATTTTAAATTTTTTATTGATATTTAAGATGACATCCACTTAATTTTCCAAAATATACCTTTCTTATAAACATAAGTGACTTGTCCAAGGTCACATAGCTAGGTGATTATTCAAACCATTTCTTATAGCTTTCTTAGAACCACAAACCCATTTATTATAACAACAAAAAATTTCATCAAAGATAAAAAAGTCTGATATCATATATAATGCACTACACCTATGAATAGCAATAGCAAATAAAGAACTGACCTTGGAGTCAGGAAAACCTGGGTTCAAATTCTGCCTCTGATATAAACTGTGTTTCCATGGGTATGTCACTTAACATTCAATGGCCCCCTCCAATAACTCTTTAAAATTACAAAATTAAAAAAGAAGGTTTGGATTTGCATTGTTAAGGAGTTTCCTCATCTGAGAATGCTGTCTGCCAAATGAAATTGTGAGTCTAATCCCTATTCCATATCATTATGCCCCTATTTCTGCAAAGAAGGAAGGGAGATATCTTTTCATATATCTTCTTTGGGATAATGTTTATTCATTATAATTTTGCACTCAATGTTGATTTTTTTTGTTTGTTCCATTGTTATAATCATTTACCATGATTAAGATAATTTAAAATAACATGCATAGTATAACTTCTGTGTTGGGATTCTTTCCTATTCTGCAGTTCTACGCTTTCAACACTTGAGGGCAACATGAGCACATATGACTGAACAGGTCTGATTTGTGCAGTGGAGTTTCTAACAGGAGGAGCATTGTAGACTGTCCTACATGACCTGGAGTTACAAAAAAAAAAATGGTTAAGAGCAAAGAGGATGCTAGGAGAGTTCAAGTGATTTCATTTTTCTTAAGACAAGATGGAGATACTAGAAAGAATGAGACATAAGCTACCGTACTTTTGATATTTAAACAAGATTTAGAATAATGTGAATGTCTAATCAGAATTCTATTATAAAATGTATTATTTGCAGAAGAGTAAAGAATACATAGAGATAATACAATCATATACTTAGAGTTGGAAGAGACCTTAGAAGTCATCTAGATTAACTCTCATTTTTTGATGGGGAAGCTGAGTCCATAGAGGTTAAATTGACTTAATCAAGGTCACACAGTTAATCATCCTCAAAACAAATTCTTGATCGAGATGCCTTGTCTCCAAATCCAGAATTCTTTCTAGGAAATCAGAGAAAATCACTTTGTGGTATTAAAACAACAAAGGTGGGTTTATCTTGTGTTTATTTAGGAATTTTATTCTTTAAAAAACTCTTTCCTGGCCCTTTGAGCTATCAAGTCAGAGGGAAAAATCAGAATGGATAAAAGTTGTTTAGAAAGGCTAAAGTTGACACTTGTTATATTGTTTAAGGCTAGTAACTGTCAGCAAAGTTATCTAGGAAGAACACTAAATAGCTTACCAGAGATAAAAGGGACAGTTTTTTTTTTAAAGAAAGATTTTATTTATTTTGAGTTTTACAATATTCCTCCTATTCTTGCCCCCCCCCCCCAGAAGGCAGTCTGTTAGTCTTTACATTGTTTCCATAGTGTACATTGATCTAAGCTGAATGTGATGAGAGAGAAATCAAATCCTTAAGGAAGAAAAATAAAGTATAAGAGATCGCAAAATTACATAATTAAGATAATGGTCCCCCCCCCCCAAATTGAAGGTAATAGTCTTTGATCTTTGTTCAAACCCCACAATTCTTTCTCTGGATACAGATAGTATTGTCCATTGCAGATAACCCAAAATTGTTCCAGATTGTTGCACTGATGGAATGAGCAAAATCCATCAAGGTTGATCATCACCCCCATGTTGCTGTTAGGGTATGCAGTGTTTTTTTGGTTCTGCTCATCTTACTCAGCATCAGTTCATGCAGATCTTTCCAGGCTTCCCTGAATTTCCATTCCTTCTGGTTTCTAATGGAGCAATAGTGTTCCATGACATACAGATACTGCAGTTTGTTAAGCCATTCCCCATTTGAAGGACATTCGCTTAATTTCCAATTTTTTTCCACCACAAACAGGGCTGCTATGAATATTTTTGCACAAGTGCTGTTTTTACCCTTTTTCATAATCTCTTCAGGGTATAGACCCAGTAGTGGTATTGCTGGAGCAAAGGGTATGCACATTTTTGTTGCCCTTTGGGCATAACTCCAAATTGCTCTCCAGAAAGGTTGGATGAGTTCACAGCTCCAACAATGCATTAGAGTCCCAGATTTCCCACATCCCTTCCAACATTGATCATTATCCTTTCTGGTCATATTGGCCAGTCTGAGAGGTGTGAGGTGGTACCATAGAGATGCTTTAATTTGCATTTTTGAGAGGTGTGAGGTGGTACCATAGAGATGCTTTAATTTGCATTTCTCTAATAAATAGTGATTTAGAGCAATTTTTCATATGACTATGGATCACTTTGATTTCCTCATCTGTAAATTGCCTTTGCATATCTTTTGACCATTTTCAATTAGGAAAATTTGACTCAGTTTTCTGTATATTTTAGAAATGAGTCCTTTGGCAGAAATACTAGTTGTAAAAAATTGTTTCCCAATTTCTTTTGATCTTGGTTACAAGTGGTTTTGTCTGTGCAAAAGCTTTTTAATTTATTGTAATCAAAAGTATCTAGTTTGTTTTTAATGATGTTCTCCATCTCTCCCTTGGTCATAAACTGCTTCCCTTTCCATAGATCTGACAGATATACTTCTCCTTGATCTTCTAGTTTGCTTATAATATTGTTGTCTTTATGTCTAAATCCTGTATCCATTTTGATCCTATCTTAGCATAGGGTGTGAGGTGTTGGTCTAAAACAAGTTTCTTCCATACTAAATTCTAATTTTCCCAACAGTTTTTATCAAAGAAAGAGTTTTTATTCCAATAACTGGACTCTATGGGTTTATCAAACAGCAGATTACTATAATCATTTCCTGCTATTGTGCCTAGTCTATTCCACTGATCTACCACTCTGTTTCTTAGCTGATACCAGACAGTTTTGATGATGGATACTTTATAATATAATTTTAGATCTAGTAAGGCTAAACCACCTCCTTTTGCATAAAAGAGACAATTATTAATGAGAATGTTGCAGATAGAAATAATAATTGGAAATAACTAGGGAGAATGGGGGTATAGCCTGGCATAGATAATGAGATTTGGAATCAAGGGACCCGGGTTCTATTCCTAGCTTTGTCACTTCCACTTATGTTTCCTGGGTCTAGTTACTTAAATTTTTTGGGCTTCATGTTCCTCAGTTTTTAATTTTTAAAGTTATTTCATTAAATATTTCCCAGTCACATGTAAAATAAAAATGAACAATCATTAAAAAAAAATTTTAAGCCCCAAACTCTCTCTTTCCTTTCCACCCTCCCCACTTATTTTGTTGGCTGTGGTACTAAGAGTGGTTTGTCTATGGTTACTCAGTATGAGAAAGAAATAGAATATGACTCAAAGCCCTCTATGTCCAACATCATATAACTTTTCCATTTGTTTGTTTATACTAGTATTAATGACTTAAATCCCCCCTCCCAAGTATTATTTGAACATTTCCAAATCATGATAAGCTCCCTTCTTTCAAAAACCCTAGAGGCACAAGACTTTCAAAGTCTATTATAATAAAGGCAAGCTCCATATATCCTGGACCTTAATTTTATGTCCACCAGGACTGAATCCTAAGAATGTCTTTGATGTGAGTAGCTACCACAGGGAATCCTGGCTTTTGCCTCAGAAGATCTTGGCTATAATAGAGGAATTGGCTATAAGGGTGGAATTATCCAGAACTTCAAGGAAAGCTGCCAAGCTCCAAATCCACTTGCCTCAGCCAAGAAAACCAGGTTTCTCTAGGTTGGCATGGGAATAAGTGAGCTATAACTAGAGTCTTATGATATCAGAGGTTTGAGAAGTACTAGGGTATATTTCCACTTACAGGGAGCTCTGGAATATACATAACTTGTAGGTAGTTGCAGAGAGGCATACAAAGTTTTCTAGATGAGATCTCAGGTGTCTGAATGTTGAGATTGAATCCTTTTTAATTTGTTGGCTTTGGTCTTGAAATAAAAAAAAAGTATTTGAGTATCAATACTCCAGATTATTTGAGATTGTTTGTGTCCAGGCCAGTAAAATGTCTGTATATAGAAATTTCTGTTATTCTGGTGCACTGGAAAATAAAAATATAGGAATTCAAAGGCAAGGTAGGGAAAAGGGATTGGCAGAGAAATTTGGTGATATAGATATTACACTAGAGTCAAATTACCTCTTAGGTAGACTAGTTATAAAACTTAAGATCAAAGGATTTATAGCTGGAAGAAAATGAAGAGGTCATCTAGTCTAACGTCTTGATTTTATAGATATCCAGAGAGGTTTGGATTATTAGATGCAGTGACTAGAGTCCAGGGCCTGGAGTCAAAAAGACTCATCTTTCGGAGTTCAAATTTGGACTCAGGCACTTACTAGCTGTGTAACTCTAAACAAATTACTTAACCCTGTTTACTTCAGTTCCTGAACTAGAGGAGGAAATGGCAAACCATTCCAGTATCTTTGCCAAGAAAATCCCAAATGAGGTCACAAAGAGTCAAAAAACAACTGAAAGACAACCCAACAATAAAAACAGAAAGATTTAGTGATTTATCTAAAATGATGTTTTTTAGTTAGGGATATATACAGTGGATAGGGCACTGACCCTGGAATCGGGAGGACCCGAGTTCAAATTTGACCTCAGACACTTAACACTTAGTATTTGTGTGACCCTGGGCAAGTTACTTAACTCTCATTGCCTCACA